>NW_026559855.1:7500-20247 GCF_027744805.1 Dunckerocampus dactyliophorus | reverse complement strand
TGACACTTTGCCATTTTTTCACCCTTTTTCTCATTTCATCCAGGGACACAGCGGCTCTCCACAGACTTTCCCGCGGCCCCTGGGCTCCAGGCAGCTCGGCCTGAGTTTCTGAATTTCTCCCTTGACACTTTGCCATTTTTTCACCTTTTTTCTCATTTCATCCAGGGACACAGCGGCTCTCCACAGACTTTGCAGCCGCCCCTGGGCTCCAGCCAGCTCGGCCTGAGTTTCTGAATTTCTCCCTTGACACTTTGCCATTTTTTCACCCTTTTTCTCATTTCATCCAGGGACACAGCGGCTCTCACAGACTTTAGAACCGCCCCTGGGCTCCAGGACCCTAGGCATGGGTTTCTGCCTAGCTCCCTTGACACTTTGCCATTTTTTCACCTTTTTTCTCATTTCATCCAGGGACACAGCGGCTCTCCACAGACTTTGCAGCCGCCCCCGGGCTCCAGGCAGCTCGGCCTGGGTTTCTGAATTTCTCCCTTGACACTTTGCCATTTTTTCACCTTTTTTCTCATTTCATCCAGGGACACAGCGGCTCTCCACAGACTTTGCAGCCGCCCCTGGGCTCCAGCCAGCTCGGCCTGAGTTTCTGAATTTCTCCCTTGACACTTTGCCATTTTTTCACCCTTTTTCTCATTTCATCCAGGGACACAGCGGCTCTCCACAGACTTTCCCGCGGCCCCTGGGCTCCAGGACCCTAGGCATGGGTTTCTGCCTAGCTCCCTTGACACTTTGCCATTTTTTCACCCTTTTTCTCATTTCATCCAGGGACACAGCGGCTCTCCACAGACTTTGCAGCCGCCCCTGGGCTCCAGGACCCTAGGCATGGGTTTCTGCCTAGCTCCCTTGACACTTTGCCATTTTTTCACCCTTTTTCTCATTTCATCCAGGGACACAGCGGCTCTCCACAGACTTTACAGCCGCCCCTGGGCTCCAGGACCCTAGGCACGGGTTTCTGAATTTTTCCCTTGACACTTTGCCATTTTTTCACCCTTTTTCTCATTTCATCCAGGGACACAGCGGCTCTCCACAGACTTTCCCGCGGCCCCTGGGCTCCAGGCAGCTCGGCCTGAGTTTCTGAATTTCTCCCTTGACACTTTGCCATTTTTTCACCTTTTTTCTCATTTCATCCAGGGACACAGCGGCTCTCCACAGACTTTGCAGCCGCCCCTGGGCTCCAGCCAGCTCGGCCTGAGTTTCTGAATTTCTCCCTTGACACTTTGCCATTTTTTCACCCTTTTTCTCATTTCATCCAGGGACACAGCGGCTCTCACAGACTTTAGAACCGCCCCTGGGCTCCAGGACCCTAGGCATGGGTTTCTGCCTAGCTCCCTTGACACTTTGCCATTTTTTCACCTTTTTTCTCATTTCATCCAGGGACACAGCGGCTCTCCACAGACTTTGCAGCCGCCCCCGGGCTCCAGGCAGCTCGGCCTGGGTTTCTGAATTTCTCCCTTGACACTTTGCCATTTTTTCACCTTTTTTCTCATTTCATCCAGGGACACAGCGGCTCTCCACAGACTTTGCAGCCGCCCCTGGGCTCCAGCCAGCTCGGCCTGAGTTTCTGAATTTCTCCCTTGACACTTTGCCATTTTTTCACCCTTTTTCTCATTTCATCCAGGGACACAGCGGCTCTCCACAGACTTTCCCGCGGCCCCTGGGCTCCAGGACCCTAGGCATGGGTTTCTGCCTAGCTCCCTTGACACTTTGCCATTTTTTCACCCTTTTTCTCATTTCATCCAGGGACACAGCGGCTCTCCACAGACTTTGCAGCCGCCCCTGGGCTCCAGGACCCTAGGCATGGGTTTCTGCCTAGCTCCCTTGACACTTTGCCATTTTTTCACCCTTTTTCTCATTTCATCCAGGGACACAGCGGCTCTCCACAGACTTTACAGCCGCCCCTGGGCTCCAGGACCCTAGGCACGGGTTTCTGAATTTTTCCCTTGACACTTTGCCATTTTTTCACCCTTTTTCTCATTTCATCCAGGGACACAGCGGCTCTCCACAGACTTTCCCGCGGCCCCTGGGCTCCAGGCAGCTCGGCCTGAGTTTCTGAATTTCTCCCTTGACACTTTGCCATTTTTTCACCTTTTTTCTCATTTCATCCAGGGACACAGCGGCTCTCCACAGACTTTGCAGCCGCCCCTGGGCTCCAGCCAGCTCGGCCTGAGTTTCTGAATTTCTCCCTTGACACTTTGCCATTTTTTCACCCTTTTTCTCATTTCATCCAGGGACACAGCGGCTCTCACAGACTTTAGAACCGCCCCTGGGCTCCAGGACCCTAGGCATGGGTTTCTGCCTAGCTCCCTTGACACTTTGCCATTTTTTCACCTTTTTTCTCATTTCATCCAGGGACACAGCGGCTCTCCACAGACTTTGCAGCCGCCCCCGGGCTCCAGGCAGCTCGGCCTGGGTTTCTGAATTTCTCCCTTGACACTTTGCCATTTTTTCACCTTTTTTCTCATTTCATCCAGGGACACAGCGGCTCTCCACAGACTTTGCAGCCGCCCCTGGGCTCCAGCCAGCTCGGCCTGAGTTTCTGAATTTCTCCCTTGACACTTTGCCATTTTTTCACCCTTTTTCTCATTTCATCCAGGGACACAGCGGCTCTCCACAGACTTTCCCGCGGCCCCTGGGCTCCAGGACCCTAGGCATGGGTTTCTGCCTAGCTCCCTTGACACTTTGCCATTTTTTCACCCTTTTTCTCATTTCATCCAGGGACACAGCGGCTCTCCACAGACTTTGCAGCCGCCCCTGGGCTCCAGGACCCTAGGCATGGGTTTCTGCCTAGCTCCCTTGACACTTTGCCATTTTTTCACCCTTTTTCTCATTTCATCCAGGGACACAGCGGCTCTCCACAGACTTTACAGCCGCCCCTGGGCTCCAGGACCCTAGGCACGGGTTTCTGAATTTTTCCCTTGACACTTTGCCATTTTTTCACCCTTTTTCTCATTTCATCCAGGGACACAGCGGCTCTCCACAGACTTTCCCGCGGCCCCTGGGCTCCAGGCAGCTCGGCCTGAGTTTCTGAATTTCTCCCTTGACACTTTGCCATTTTTTCACCTTTTTTCTCATTTCATCCAGGGACACAGCGGCTCTCCACAGACTTTGCAGCCGCCCCTGGGCTCCAGCCAGCTCGGCCTGAGTTTCTGAATTTCTCCCTTGACACTTTGCCATTTTTTCACCCTTTTTCTCATTTCATCCAGGGACACAGCGGCTCTCACAGACTTTAGAACCGCCCCTGGGCTCCAGGACCCTAGGCATGGGTTTCTGCCTAGCTCCCTTGACACTTTGCCATTTTTTCACCTTTTTTCTCATTTCATCCAGGGACACAGCGGCTCTCCACAGACTTTGCAGCCGCCCCCGGGCTCCAGGCAGCTCGGCCTGGGTTTCTGAATTTCTCCCTTGACACTTTGCCATTTTTTCACCTTTTTTCTCATTTCATCCAGGGACACAGCGGCTCTCCACAGACTTTGCAGCCGCCCCTGGGCTCCAGCCAGCTCGGCCTGAGTTTCTGAATTTCTCCCTTGACACTTTGCCATTTTTTCACCCTTTTTCTCATTTCATCCAGGGACACAGCGGCTCTCCACAGACTTTCCCGCGGCCCCTGGGCTCCAGGACCCTAGGCATGGGTTTCTGCCTAGCTCCCTTGACACTTTGCCATTTTTTCACCCTTTTTCTCATTTCATCCAGGGACACAGCGGCTCTCCACAGACTTTGCAGCCGCCCCTGGGCTCCAGGACCCTAGGCATGGGTTTCTGCCTAGCTCCCTTGACACTTTGCCATTTTTTCACCCTTTTTCTCATTTCATCCAGGGACACAGCGGCTCTCCACAGACTTTACAGCCGCCCCTGGGCTCCAGGACCCTAGGCACGGGTTTCTGAATTTTTCCCTTGACACTTTGCCATTTTTTCACCCTTTTTCTCATTTCATCCAGGGACACAGCGGCTCTCCACAGACTTTCCCGCGGCCCCTGGGCTCCAGGCAGCTCGGCCTGAGTTTCTGAATTTCTCCCTTGACACTTTGCCATTTTTTCACCTTTTTTCTCATTTCATCCAGGGACACAGCGGCTCTCCACAGACTTTGCAGCCGCCCCTGGGCTCCAGCCAGCTCGGCCTGAGTTTCTGAATTTCTCCCTTGACACTTTGCCATTTTTTCACCCTTTTTCTCATTTCATCCAGGGACACAGCGGCTCTCACAGACTTTAGAACCGCCCCTGGGCTCCAGGACCCTAGGCATGGGTTTCTGCCTAGCTCCCTTGACACTTTGCCATTTTTTCACCTTTTTTCTCATTTCATCCAGGGACACAGCGGCTCTCCACAGACTTTGCAGCCGCCCCCGGGCTCCAGGCAGCTCGGCCTGGGTTTCTGAATTTCTCCCTTGACACTTTGCCATTTTTTCACCTTTTTTCTCATTTCATCCAGGGACACAGCGGCTCTCCACAGACTTTGCAGCCGCCCCTGGGCTCCAGCCAGCTCGGCCTGAGTTTCTGAATTTCTCCCTTGACACTTTGCCATTTTTTCACCCTTTTTCTCATTTCATCCAGGGACACAGCGGCTCTCCACAGACTTTCCCGCGGCCCCTGGGCTCCAGGACCCTAGGCATGGGTTTCTGCCTAGCTCCCTTGACACTTTGCCATTTTTTCACCCTTTTTCTCATTTCATCCAGGGACACAGCGGCTCTCCACAGACTTTACAGCCGCCCCTGGGCTCCAGGACCCTAGGCACGGGTTTCTGAATTTTTCCCTTGACACTTTGCCATTTTTTCACCCTTTTTCTCATTTCATCCAGGGACACAGCGGCTCTCCACAGACTTTCCCGCGGCCCCTGGGCTCCAGGCAGCTCGGCCTGAGTTTCTGAATTTCTCCCTTGACACTTTGCCATTTTTTCACCTTTTTTCTCATTTCATCCAGGGACACAGCGGCTCTCCACAGACTTTGCAGCCGCCCCTGGGCTCCAGCCAGCTCGGCCTGAGTTTCTGAATTTCTCCCTTGACACTTTGCCATTTTTTCACCCTTTTTCTCATTTCATCCAGGGACACAGCGGCTCTCACAGACTTTAGAACCGCCCCTGGGCTCCAGGACCCTAGGCATGGGTTTCTGCCTAGCTCCCTTGACACTTTGCCATTTTTTCACCTTTTTTCTCATTTCATCCAGGGACACAGCGGCTCTCCACAGACTTTGCAGCCGCCCCCGGGCTCCAGGCAGCTCGGCCTGGGTTTCTGAATTTCTCCCTTGACACTTTGCCATTTTTTCACCTTTTTTCTCATTTCATCCAGGGACACAGCGGCTCTCCACAGACTTTGCAGCCGCCCCTGGGCTCCAGCCAGCTCGGCCTGAGTTTCTGAATTTCTCCCTTGACACTTTGCCATTTTTTCACCCTTTTTCTCATTTCATCCAGGGACACAGCGGCTCTCCACAGACTTTCCCGCGGCCCCTGGGCTCCAGGACCCTAGGCATGGGTTTCTGCCTAGCTCCCTTGACACTTTGCCATTTTTTCACCCTTTTTCTCATTTCATCCAGGGACACAGCGGCTCTCCACAGACTTTACAGCCGCCCCTGGGCTCCAGGACCCTAGGCACGGGTTTCTGAATTTTTCCCTTGACACTTTGCCATTTTTTCACCCTTTTTCTCATTTCATCCAGGGACACAGCGGCTCTCCACAGACTTTCCCGCGGCCCCTGGGCTCCAGGCAGCTCGGCCTGAGTTTCTGAATTTCTCCCTTGACACTTTGCCATTTTTTCACCTTTTTTCTCATTTCATCCAGGGACACAGCGGCTCTCCACAGACTTTGCAGCCGCCCCTGGGCTCCAGCCAGCTCGGCCTGAGTTTCTGAATTTCTCCCTTGACACTTTGCCATTTTTTCACCCTTTTTCTCATTTCATCCAGGGACACAGCGGCTCTCACAGACTTTAGAACCGCCCCTGGGCTCCAGGACCCTAGGCATGGGTTTCTGCCTAGCTCCCTTGACACTTTGCCATTTTTTCACCTTTTTTCTCATTTCATCCAGGGACACAGCGGCTCTCCACAGACTTTGCAGCCGCCCCCGGGCTCCAGGCAGCTCGGCCTGGGTTTCTGAATTTCTCCCTTGACACTTTGCCATTTTTTCACCTTTTTTCTCATTTCATCCAGGGACACAGCGGCTCTCCACAGACTTTGCAGCCGCCCCTGGGCTCCAGCCAGCTCGGCCTGAGTTTCTGAATTTCTCCCTTGACACTTTGCCATTTTTTCACCCTTTTTCTCATTTCATCCAGGGACACAGCGGCTCTCCACAGACTTTCCCGCGGCCCCTGGGCTCCAGGACCCTAGGCATGGGTTTCTGCCTAGCTCCCTTGACACTTTGCCATTTTTTCACCCTTTTTCTCATTTCATCCAGGGACACAGCGGCTCTCCACAGACTTTGCAGCCGCCCCTGGGCTCCAGGACCCTAGGCATGGGTTTCTGCCTAGCTCCCTTGACACTTTGCCATTTTTTCACCCTTTTTCTCATTTCATCCAGGGACACAGCGGCTCTCCACAGACTTTACAGCCGCCCCTGGGCTCCAGGACCCTAGGCACGGGTTTCTGAATTTTTCCCTTGACACTTTGCCATTTTTTCACCCTTTTTCTCATTTCATCCAGGGACACAGCGGCTCTCCACAGACTTTCCCGCGGCCCCTGGGCTCCAGGCAGCTCGGCCTGAGTTTCTGAATTTCTCCCTTGACACTTTGCCATTTTTTCACCTTTTTTCTCATTTCATCCAGGGACACAGCGGCTCTCCACAGACTTTGCAGCCGCCCCTGGGCTCCAGCCAGCTCGGCCTGAGTTTCTGAATTTCTCCCTTGACACTTTGCCATTTTTTCACCCTTTTTCTCATTTCATCCAGGGACACAGCGGCTCTCACAGACTTTAGAACCGCCCCTGGGCTCCAGGACCCTAGGCATGGGTTTCTGCCTAGCTCCCTTGACACTTTGCCATTTTTTCACCTTTTTTCTCATTTCATCCAGGGACACAGCGGCTCTCCACAGACTTTGCAGCCGCCCCCGGGCTCCAGGCAGCTCGGCCTGGGTTTCTGAATTTCTCCCTTGACACTTTGCCATTTTTTCACCTTTTTTCTCATTTCATCCAGGGACACAGCGGCTCTCCACAGACTTTGCAGCCGCCCCTGGGCTCCAGCCAGCTCGGCCTGAGTTTCTGAATTTCTCCCTTGACACTTTGCCATTTTTTCACCCTTTTTCTCATTTCATCCAGGGACACAGCGGCTCTCCACAGACTTTCCCGCGGCCCCTGGGCTCCAGGACCCTAGGCATGGGTTTCTGCCTAGCTCCCTTGACACTTTGCCATTTTTTCACCCTTTTTCTCATTTCATCCAGGGACACAGCGGCTCTCCACAGACTTTGCAGCCGCCCCTGGGCTCCAGGACCCTAGGCATGGGTTTCTGCCTAGCTCCCTTGACACTTTGCCATTTTTTCACCCTTTTTCTCATTTCATCCAGGGACACAGCGGCTCTCACAGACTTTAGAACCGCCCCTGGGCTCCAGGACCCTAGGCATGGGTTTCTGCCTAGCTCCCTTGACACTTTGCCATTTTTTCACCTTTTTTCTCATTTCATCCAGGGACACAGCGGCTCTCCACAGACTTTGCAGCCGCCCCCGGGCTCCAGGCAGCTCGGCCTGGGTTTCTGAATTTCTCCCTTGACACTTTGCCATTTTTTCACCTTTTTTCTCATTTCATCCAGGGACACAGCGGCTCTCCACAGACTTTGCAGCCGCCCCTGGGCTCCAGCCAGCTCGGCCTGAGTTTCTGAATTTCTCCCTTGACACTTTGCCATTTTTTCACCCTTTTTCTCATTTCATCCAGGGACACAGCGGCTCTCCACAGACTTTCCCGCGGCCCCTGGGCTCCAGGACCCTAGGCATGGGTTTCTGCCTAGCTCCCTTGACACTTTGCCATTTTTTCACCCTTTTTCTCATTTCATCCAGGGACACAGCGGCTCTCCACAGACTTTGCAGCCGCCCCTGGGCTCCAGGACCCTAGGCATGGGTTTCTGCCTAGCTCCCTTGACACTTTGCCATTTTTTCACCCTTTTTCTCATTTCATCCAGGGACACAGCGGCTCTCCACAGACTTTACAGCCGCCCCTGGGCTCCAGGACCCTAGGCACGGGTTTCTGAATTTTTCCCTTGACACTTTGCCATTTTTTCACCTTTTTTCTCATTTCATCCAGGGACACAGCGGCTCTCCACAGACTTTGCAGCCGCCCCTGGGCTCCAGCCAGCTCGGCCTGAGTTTCTGAATTTCTCCCTTGACACTTTGCCATTTTTTCACCCTTTTTCTCATTTCATCCAGGGACACAGCGGCTCTCCACAGACTTTCCCGCGGCCCCTGGGCTCCAGGACCCTAGGCATGGGTTTCTGCCTAGCTCCCTTGACACTTTGCCATTTTTTCACCCTTTTTCTCATTTCATCCAGGGACACAGCGGCTCTCCACAGACTTTGCAGCCGCCCCTGGGCTCCAGGACCCTAGGCATGGGTTTCTGCCTAGCTCCCTTGACACTTTGCCATTTTTTCACCCTTTTTCTCATTTCATCCAGGGACACAGCGGCTCTCCACAGACTTTACAGCCGCCCCTGGGCTCCAGGACCCTAGGCACGGGTTTCTGAATTTTTCCCTTGACACTTTGCCATTTTTTCACCTTTTTTCTCATTTCATCCAGGGACACAGCGGCTCTCCACAGACTTTGCAGCCGCCCCTGGGCTCCAGCCAGCTCGGCCTGAGTTTCTGAATTTCTCCCTTGACACTTTGCCATTTTTTCACCCTTTTTCTCATTTCATCCAGGGACACAGCGGCTCTCACAGACTTTAGAACCGCCCCTGGGCTCCAGGACCCTAGGCATGGGTTTCTGCCTAGCTCCCTTGACACTTTGCCATTTTTTCACCTTTTTTCTCATTTCATCCAGGGACACAGCGGCTCTCCACAGACTTTGCAGCCGCCCCCGGGCTCCAGGCAGCTCGGCCTGGGTTTCTGAATTTCTCCCTTGACACTTTGCCATTTTTTCACCTTTTTTCTCATTTCATCCAGGGACACAGCGGCTCTCCACAGACTTTGCAGCCGCCCCTGGGCTCCAGCCAGCTCGGCCTGAGTTTCTGAATTTCTCCCTTGACACTTTGCCATTTTTTCACCCTTTTTCTCATTTCATCCAGGGACACAGCGGCTCTCCACAGACTTTCCCGCGGCCCCTGGGCTCCAGGACCCTAGGCATGGGTTTCTGCCTAGCTCCCTTGACACTTTGCCATTTTTTCACCCTTTTTCTCATTTCATCCAGGGACACAGCGGCTCTCCACAGACTTTGCAGCCGCCCCTGGGCTCCAGGACCCTAGGCATGGGTTTCTGAATTTTTCCCTTGACACTTTGCCATTTTTTCACCCTTTTTCTCATTTCATCCAGGGACACAGCGGCTCTCCACAGACTTTACAGCCGCCCCTGGGCTCCAGGCAGCTCGGCCTGAGTTTCTGAATTTCTCCCTTGACACTTTGCCATTTTTTCACCCTTTTTCTCAATTCATCCAGGGACACAGCGGCTCTCACAGACTTTAGAACCGCCCCTGGGCTCCAGGACCCTAGGCATGGGTTTCTGCCTAGCTCCCTTGACACTTTGCCATTTTTTCACCTTTTTTCTCATTTCATCCAGGGCAACAGCGGCTCTCACAGGCTTTAGAACCGCCCCTGGGCTCCAGGACCCTAGGCATGGGTTTCTGCCTAGCTCCCTTGACACTTTGCCATTTTTTCACCTTTTTTCTCATTTCATCCAGGGCAACAGCGGCTCTCACAGACTTTAGAACCGCCCCTGGGCTCCAGGCAGCTCGGCCTGAGTTTCTGAATTTCTCCCTTGACACTTTGCCATTTTTTCACCCTTTTTCTCATTTCATCCAGGGACACAGCGGCTCTCCACAGACTTTCCCGCGGCCCCTGGGCTCCAGGACCCTAGGCATGGGTTTCTGAATTTCTCCCTTGACACTTTGCCATTTTTTCACCTTTTTTCTCATTTCATCCAGGGCAACAGCGGCTCTCCACAGACTTTCCCGCGGCCCCTGGGCTCCAGGACCCTAGGCATGGGTTTCTGCCTAGCTCCCTTGACACTTTGCCATTTTTTCACCTTTTTTCTCATTTCATCCAGGGCAACAGCGGCTCTCCACAGACTTTCCCGCGGCCCCTGGGCTCCAGGACCCTAGGCATGGGTTTCTGCCTAGCTCCCTTGACACTTTGCCATTTTTTCACCCTTTTTCTCATTTCATCCAGGGACACAGCGGCTCTCACAGACTTTAGAACCGCCCCTGGGCTCCAGGACGCAAGGCATGGCTTACTCTCGCCCATTGACTTCAATGCATTTACTGCAACTCCTGCCTGTGTCCGCCAGAGGGCGTCTGGCTTAACAGCGGCTCTCCACGCTATTTCTATCCGCTTTGAGGCTCCAGGCAGCTCGGCCTGAGTTTCTGAATTTCTCCCTTGACACTTTGCCATTTTTTCACCTTTTTTCTCATTTCATCCAGGGACACAGCGGCTCTCCACAGACTTTGCAGCCGCCCCCGGGCTCCAGGCAGCTCGGCCTGGGTTTCTGAATTTCTCCCTTGACACTTTGCCATTTTTTCACCTTTTTTCTCATTTCATCCAGGGACACAGCGGCTCTCCACAGACTTTGCAGCCGCCCCTGGGCTCCAGCCAGCTCGGCCTGAGTTTCTGAATTTCTCCCTTGACACTTTGCCATTTTTTCACCCTTTTTCTCATTTCATCCAGGGACACAGCGGCTCTCCACAGACTTTCCCGCGGCCCCTGGGCTCCAGGACCCTAGGCATGGGTTTCTGCCTAGCTCCCTTGACACTTTGCCATTTTTTCACCCTTTTTCTCATTTCATCCAGGGACACAGCGGCTCTCCACAGACTTTGCAGCCGCCCCTGGGCTCCAGGACCCTAGGCATGGGTTTCTGCCTAGCTCCCTTGACACTTTGCCATTTTTTCACCCTTTTTCTCATTTCATCCAGGGACACAGCGGCTCTCCACAGACTTTACAGCCGCCCCTGGGCTCCAGGACCCTAGGCACGGGTTTCTGAATTTTTCCCTTGACACTTTGCCATTTTTTCACCCTTTTTCTCATTTCATCCAGGGACACAGCGGCTCTCCACAGACTTTCCCGCGGCCCCTGGGCTCCAGGCAGCTCGGCCTGAGTTTCTGAATTTCTCCCTTGACACTTTGCCATTTTTTCACCTTTTTTCTCATTTCATCCAGGGACACAGCGGCTCTCCACAGACTTTGCAGCCGCCCCTGGGCTCCAGCCAGCTCGGCCTGAGTTTCTGAATTTCTCCCTTGACACTTTGCCATTTTTTCACCCTTTTTCTCATTTCATCCAGGGACACAGCGGCTCTCACAGACTTTAGAACCGCCCCTGGGCTCCAGGACCCTAGGCATGGGTTTCTGCCTAGCTCCCTTGACACTTTGCCATTTTTTCACCTTTTTTCTCATTTCATCCAGGGACACAGCGGCTCTCCACAGACTTTGCAGCCGCCCCCGGGCTCCAGGCAGCTCGGCCTGGGTTTCTGAATTTCTCCCTTGACACTTTGCCATTTTTTCACCTTTTTTCTCATTTCATCCAGGGACACAGCGGCTCTCCACAGACTTTGCAGCCGCCCCTGGGCTCCAGCCAGCTCGGCCTGAGTTTCTGAATTTCTCCCTTGACACTTTGCCATTTTTTCACCCTTTTTCTCATTTCATCCAGGGACACAGCGGCTCTCCACAGACTTTCCCGCGGCCCCTGGGCTCCAGGACCCTAGGCATGGGTTTCTGCCTAGCTCCCTTGACACTTTGCCATTTTTTCACCCTTTTTCTCATTTCATCCAGGGACACAGCGGCTCTCCACAGACTTTGCAGCCGCCCCTGGGCTCCAGGACCCTAGGCATGGGTTTCTGCCTAGCTCCCTTGACACTTTGCCATTTTTTCACCCTTTTTCTCATTTCATCCAGGGACACAGCGGCTCTCCACAGACTTTACAGCCGCCCCTGGGCTCCAGGACCCTAGGCACGGGTTTCTGAATTTTTCCCTTGACACTTTGCCATTTTTTCACCCTTTTTCTCATTTCATCCAGGGACACAGCGGCTCTCCACAGACTTTCCCGCGGCCCCTGGGCTCCAGGCAGCTCGGCCTGAGTTTCTGAATTTCTCCCTTGACACTTTGCCATTTTTTCACCTTTTTTCTCATTTCATCCAGGGACACAGCGGCTCTCCACAGACTTTGCAGCCGCCCCTGGGCTCCAGCCAGCTCGGCCTGAGTTTCTGAATTTCTCCCTTGACACTTTGCCATTTTTTCACCCTTTTTCTCATTTCATCCAGGGACACAGCGGCTCTCACAGACTTTAGAACCGCCCCTGGGCTCCAGGACCCTAGGCATGGGTTTCTGCCTAGCTCCCTTGACACTTTGCCATTTTTTCACCTTTTTTCTCATTTCATCCAGGGACACAGCGGCTCTCCACAGACTTTGCAGCCGCCCCCGGGCTCCAGGCAGCTCGGCCTGGGTTTCTGAATTTCTCCCTTGACACTTTGCCATTTTTTCACCTTTTTTCTCATTTCATCCAGGGACACAGCGGCTCTCCACAGACTTTGCAGCCGCCCCTGGGCTCCAGCCAGCTCGGCCTGAGTTTCTGAATTTCTCCCTTGACACTTTGCCATTTTTTCACCCTTTTTCTCATTTCATCCAGGGACACAGCGGCTCTCCACAGACT
>NW_026559854.1:20000-21100 GCF_027744805.1 Dunckerocampus dactyliophorus | reverse complement strand
GATCGGCCCCGCCGGGGTCGGCCACGGTCCTGGCGGAGCGCCGAGAAGACGATCAAACTTGACTATCTAGAGGAAGTAAAAGTCGTAACAAGGTTTCCGTAGGTGAACCTGCGGAAGGATCATTACCGAAAGCGGCGCGCCGCGGGGAGCTGGAGGCGGCTCCTCCCCCGGGCGCGGCCAACCCAGGTGGCGCTACCCCGGTGGCCGAGAGCGCCGGTCCCACGGCTCGAGGGACCGGGCCCCGCTCGAGGCGCGCGGCGGCACGGCGGCGGCGGCGGGCTCCGTCCCGCCCGCACGCACGCACGCACGCGTTACGGCGGAGGGGCTCCGGCTCCCCCGGTCCGGGCGCGGGCGGCGCGGGCGGGCGGGCGTCCCGGCGTCCCACGGGCCCCGCGCCACGGCCCTCGGCGGCCCAGGCGCGCGACGGTCCGGCGGCACGGCGGGCTCCGTCCCGCCCGCACGCACGCGTTACGGCGGAGGGGCTCCGGCTCCCCCGGTCCGGGCGCGGGCGGCGCGGGCGGGCGGGCGTCCCGGCGGGCCGACGGCCACGCGCCCTGGCCCCCGGAGGCCGGCGCAGGCCAGGACGGCGGCGTGCGTGTGCGCGGCGTGTCGCGGCGTGGCGTGGCGTGGCGTGGCGTGGTTGTCGCCTGCCCTTCGGGACTCGGGCGTGCGTTCGAGTGTGCAGAGTGTGCGGCGGCGCGGCGGGCTCCGTCCCGCCCGCACGCGTACGGCGGAGGGGCTCCGGCTCCCCCGGTCCGGCGCGGGCGGGCGGGCGTCCCGACGCGCCCCGCCGCCTGCCGCCGTTCGCTCCCCGGCCCCACCGGCAGGCCGGCTCCCACGCTCGCTCCCACGCTCGCTCCCACGTGGCCTCCCACGACGTCTCCTTCTCCTGCGCCACTGTGTTACCCCCCCCCAGGACCGACGGCGGGCCCTCCCCCGGGAGGCCCGCCCGAGGTGCGCGGTCGCACGGCGGGCTCCGTCCCGCCCGCGTACGGCGGAGGTGGTCCCCCGCGGCCACCGCCGGTCCGGCGCGGGCGGGCGTCCCGGCGGGCGTCGCGCCTTACGGAACCATAACCTTTACCCCGCCACCCGGCGGGGGG
>NW_026559854.1:0-12500 GCF_027744805.1 Dunckerocampus dactyliophorus | reverse complement strand
CTGCCTGGAGCCCAGGGGCGGTTCTAAAGTCTGTGAGAGCCGCTGTGTCCCTGGATGAAATGAGAAAAAGGGTGGAAAAATGGCAAAGTGTCAAGGGAGCTAGGCAGAAACCCATGCCGAGCTGCCTGGAGCCCAGGGGCGGCTGTAAAGTCTGTGGAGTGCCGCTGTGTCCCTGGATGAAATGAGAAAATGGGTGAAAAAATGGCAAAGTGTCAAGGGAGAAATTCAGAAACCCAGGCCGAGCTGCCTGGAGCCCAGGGGCGGCTGCAAAGTCTGTGGAGAGCCGCTGTGTCCCTGGATGAAATGAGAAAAAGGGTGAAAAAATGGCAAAGTGTCAAGGGAGAAATTCAGAAACTCAGGCCGAGCTGCCTGGAGCCCAGGGGCGGTTCTAAAGTCTGTGAGAGCCGCTGTGTCCCTGGATGAAATGAGAAAAAGGGTGGAAAAATGGCAAAGTGTCAAGGGAGCTAGGCAGAAACCCATGCCGAGCTGCCTGGAGCCCAGGGGCGGCTGTAAAGTCTGTGGAGTGCCGCTGTGTCCCTGGATGAAATGAGAAAATGGGTGAAAAAATGGCAAAGTGTCAAGGGAGAAATTCAGAAACCCAGGCCGAGCTGCCTGGAGCCCAGGGGCGGCTGCAAAGTCTGTGGAGAGCCGCTGTGTCCCTGGATGAAATGAGAAAAAAGGTGAAAAAATGGCAAAGTGTCAAGGGAGAAATTCAGAAACTCAGGCCGAGCTGCCTGGAGCCTCAAAGCGGATAGAAATAGCGTGGAGAGCCGCTGTTAAGCCAGACGCCCTCTGGCGGACACAGGCAGGAGTTGCAGTAAATGCATTGAAGTCAATGGGCGAGAGTAAGCCATGCCTTGCGTCCTGGAGCCCAGGGGCGGTTCTAAAGTCTGTGAGAGCCGCTGTGTCCCTGGATGAAATGAGAAAAAGGGTGAAAAAATGGCAAAGTGTCAAGGGAGCTAGGCAGAAACCCATGCCTAGGGTCCTGGAGCCCAGGGGCCGCGGGAAAGTCTGTGGAGAGCCGCTGTTGCCCTGGATGAAATGAGAAAAAAGGTGAAAAAATGGCAAAGTGTCAAGGGAGCTAGGCAGAAACCCATGCCTAGGGTCCTGGAGCCCAGGGGCCGCGGGAAAGTCTGTGGAGAGCCGCTGTTGCCCTGGATGAAATGAGAAAAAAGGTGAAAAAATGGCAAAGTGTCAAGGGAGAAATTCAGAAACCCATGCCTAGGGTCCTGGAGCCAAGGGGCCGCGGGAAAGTCTGTGGAGAGCCGCTGTGTCCCTGGATGAAATGAGAAAAAAGGTGAAAAAATGGCAAAGTGTCAAGGGAGAAATTCAGAAACTCAGGCCGAGCTGCCTGGAGCCCAGGGGCGGTTCTAAAGTGTGTGGAGAGCCGCTGTGTCCCTGGATGAATTGAGAAAAAGGGTGAAAAAATGGCAAAGTGTCAAGGGAGAAATTCAGAAACTCAGGCCGAGCTGCCTGGAGCCCAGGGGCGGTTCTAAAGTGTGTGGAGAGCCGCTGTGTCCCTGGATGAATTGAGAAAAAGGGTGAAAAAATGGCAAAGTGTCAAGGGAGCTAGGCAGAAACCCATGCCTAGGGTCCTGGAGCCCAGGGGCGGCTGCAAAGTCTGTGGAAAGCCGCTGTTGCCCTGGATGAAATGAGAAAAAGGGTGAAAAAATGGCAAAGTGTCAAGGGAGCTAGGCAGAAACCCATGCCTAGGGTCCTGGAGCCCAGGGGCCGCGGGAAAGTCTGTGGAGAGCCGCTGTGTCCCTGGATGAAATGAGAAAAAAGGTGAAAAAATGGCAAAGTGTCAAGGGAGCTAGGCAGAAACCCATGCCTAGGGTCCTGGAGCCCAGGGGCCGCGGGAAAGTCTGTGGAGAGCCGCTGTGCCCCTGGATGAAATGAGAAAAAGGGTGAAAAAATGGCAAAGTGTCAAGGGAGCTAGGCAGAAACCCATGCCTAGGGTCCTGGAGCCCAGGGGCCGCGGGAAAGTCTGTGGAGAGCCGCTGTGTCCCTGGATGAAATGAGAAAAAAGGTGAAAAAATGGCAAAGTGTCAAGGGAGCTAGGCAGAAACCCATGCCTAGGGTCCTGGAGCCCAGGGGCCGCGGGAAAGTCTGTGGAGAGCCGCTGTGTCCCTGGATGAAATGAGAAAAAAGGTGAAAAAGTAACAAAGTGTCAAGGGAGAAATTCAGAAACCCAGGCCGAGCTGCCTGGAGCCCAGGGGCGGCTGCAAAGTCTGTGGAGAGCCGCTGTGTCCCTGGATGAAATGAGAAAAAGGGTGAAAAAATGGCAAAGTGTCAAGGGAGAAATTCAGAAACTCAGGCCGAGCTGCCTGGAGCCCAGGGGCGGTTCTAAAGTCTGTGAGAGCCGCTGTGTCCCTGGATGAAATGAGAAAAAGGGTGGAAAAATGGCAAAGTGTCAAGGGAGCTAGGCAGAAACCCATGCCTAGGGTCCTGGAGCCCAGGGGCCGCGGGAAAGTCTGTGGAGAGCCGCTGTGTCCCTGGATGAAATGAGAAAAAAGGTGAAAAAATGGCAAAGTGTCAAGGGAGCTAGGCAGAAACCCATGCCTAGGGTCCTGGAGCCCAGGGGCGGTTCTAAAGTCTGTGAGAGCCGCTGTGTCCCTGGATGAAATGAGAAAAAGGGTGAAAAAATGGCAAAGTGTCAAGGGAGAAATTCAGAAACTCAGGCCGAGCTGCCTGGAGCCCAGGGGCGGTTCTAAAGTCTGTGAGAGCCGCTGTTGCCCTGGATGAAATGAGAAAAAAGGTGAAAAAATGGCAAAGTGTCAAGGGAGCTAGGCAGAAACCCATGCCTAGGGTCCTGGAGCCCAGGGGCGGTTCTAAAGCCTGTGAGAGCCGCTGTTGCCCTGGATGAAATGAGAAAAAAGGTGAAAAAATGGCAAAGTGTCAAGGGAGCTAGGCAGAAACCCATGCCTAGGGTCCTGGAGCCCAGGGGCGGTTCTAAAGTCTGTGAGAGCCGCTGTTGCCCTGGATGAAATGAGAAAAAAGGTGAAAAAATGGCAAAGTGTCAAGGGAGAAATTCAGAAACCCAGGCCGAGCTGCCTGGAGCCCGGGGGCGGCTGCAAAGTCTGTGGAGAGCCGCTGTGTCCCTGGATGAAATGAGAAAAAAGGTGAAAAAATGGCAAAGTGTCAAGGGAGCTAGGCAGAAACCCATGCCTAGGGTCCTGGAGCCCAGGGGCCGCGGGAAAGTCTGTGGAGAGCCGCTGTGTCCCTGGATGAAATGAGAAAAAAGGTGAAAAAATGGCAAAGTGTCAAGGGAAAAATTCAGAAACCCATGCCTAGGGTCCTGGAGCCCAGGGGCGGCTGTAAAGTCTGTGGAGAGCCGCTGTGTCCCTGGATGAAATGAGAAAAAGGGTGGAAAAATGGCAAAGTGTCAAGGGAGCTAGGCAGAAACCCATGCCTAGGGTCCTGGAGCCCAGGGGCCGCGGGAAAGTCTGTGGAGAGCCGCTGTTGCCCTGGATGAAATGAGAAAAAAGGTGAAAAAATGGCAAAGTGTCAAGGGAGAAATTCAGAAACCCAGGCCGAGCTGCCTGGAGCCCAGGGGCGGCTGCAAAGTCTGTGGAGAGCCGCTGTGTCCCTGGATGAAATGAGAAAAAAGGTGAAAAAATGGCAAAGTGTCAAGGGAGCTAGGCAGAAACCCATGCCGAGCTGCCTGGAGCCCAGGGGCGGTTCTAAAGCCTGTGAGAGCCGCTGTGTCCCTGGATGAAATGAGAAAAAGGGTGGAAAAATGGCAAAGTGTCAAGGGAGAAATTCAGAAACCCAGGCCGAGCTGCCTGGAGCCCAGGGGCCGCGGGAAAGTCTGTGGAGAGCCGCTGTGTCCCTGGATGAAATGAGAAAAAAGGTGAAAAAGTAACAAAGTGTCAAGGGAGAAATTCAGAAACCCAGGCCGAGCTGCCTGGAGCCCGGGGGCGGCTGCAAAGTCTGTGGAGAGCCGCTGTGTCCCTGGATGAAATGAGAAAAAAGGTGAAAAAATGGCAAAGTGTCAAGGGAGAAATTCAGAAACCCAGGCCGAGCTGCCTGGAGCCCAGGGGCGGCTGCAAAGTCTGTGGAGAGCCGCTGTGTCCCTGGATGAAATGAGAAAAAAGGTGAAAAAATGGCAAAGTGTCAAGGGAGAAATTCAGAAACCCAGGCCGAGCTGCCTGGAGCCCAGGGGCGGCTGCAAAGTCTGTGGAGAGCCGCTGTGTCCCTGGATGAAATGAGGAAAAAGGTGAAAAAATGGCAAAGTGTCAAGGGAGAAATTCAGAAACCCATGCCTAGGGTCCTGGAGCCCAGGGGCGGCTGTAAAGTCTGTGGAGAGCCGCTGTGTCCCTGGATGAAATGAGAAAAAGGGTGGAAAAATGGCAAAGTGTCAAGGGAGAAATTCAGAAACCCAGGCCGAGCTGCCTGGAGCCCAGGGGCGGCTGCAAAGTCTGTGGAGAGCCGCTGTGTCCCTGGATGAAATGAGAAAAAAGGTGAAAAAATGGCAAAGTGTCAAGGGAGAAATTCAGAAACCCAGGCCGAGCTGCCTGGAGCCCAGGGGCGGTTCTAAAGTCTGTGAGAGCCGCTGTGTCCCTGGATGAAATGAGAAAAAAGGTGAAAAAATGGCAAAGTGTCAAGGGAGAAATTCAGAAACTCAGGCCGAGCTGCCTGGAGCCTCAAAGCGGATAGAAATAGCGTGGAGAGCCGCTGTTAAGCCAGACGCCCTCTGGCGGACACAGGCAGGAGTTGCAGTAAATGCATTGAAGTCAATGGGCGAGAGTAAGCCATGCCTTGCGTCCTGGAGCCCAGGGGCGGTTCTAAAGTCTGTGAGAGCCGCTGTGTCCCTGGATGAAATGAGAAAAAGGGTGAAAAAATGGCAAAGTGTCAAGGGAGCTAGGCAGAAACCCATGCCTAGGGTCCTGGAGCCCAGGGGCCGCGGGAAAGTCTGTGGAGAGCCGCTGTTGCCCTGGATGAAATGAGAAAAAAGGTGAAAAAATGGCAAAGTGTCAAGGGAGAAATTCAGAAACCCATGCCTAGGGTCCTGGAGCCCAGGGGCGGTTCTAAAGCCTGTGAGAGCCGCTGTGTCCCTGGATGAAATGAGAAAAAAGGTGAAAAAATGGCAAAGTGTCAAGGGAGCTAGGCAGAAACCCATGCCTAGGGTCCTGGAGCCCAGGGGCCGCGGGAAAGTCTGTGGAGAGCCGCTGTGTCCCTGGATGAATTGAGAAAAAGGGTGAAAAAATGGCAAAGTGTCAAGGGAGAAATTCAGAAACTCAGGCCGAGCTGCCTGGAGCCCAGGGGCGGTTCTAAAGTGTGTGGAGAGCCGCTGTGTCCCTGGATGAATTGAGAAAAAGGGTGAAAAAATGGCAAAGTGTCAAGGGAGCTAGGCAGAAACCCATGCCTAGGGTCCTGGAGCCCAGGGGCGGCTGCAAAGTCTGTGGAGAGCCGCTGTGTCCCTGGATGAAATGAGAAAAAAGGTGAAAAAATGGCAAAGTGTCAAGGGAGAAATTCAGAAACCCAGGCCGAGCTGCCTGGAGCCCAGGGGCGGCTGTAAAGTCTGTGGAGTGCCGCTGTGTCCCTGGATGAAATGAGAAAAAAGGTGAAAAAATGGCAAAGTGTCAAGGGAGCTAGGCAGAAACCCATGCCTAGGGTCCTGGAGCCCAGGGGCGGTTCTAAAGTCTGTGAGAGCCGCTGTGTCCCTGGATGAATTGAGAAAAAGGGTGAAAAAATGGCAAAGTGTCAAGGGAGAAATTCAGAAACTCAGGCCGAGCTGCCTGGAGCCCAGGGGCGGCTGTAAAGTCTGTGGAGAGCCGCTGTGTCCCTGGATGAAATGAGAAAAAGGGTGAAAAAATGGCAAAGTGTCAAGGGAAAAATTCAGAAACCCATGCCTAGGGTCCTGGAGCCCAGGGGCGGCTGTAAAGTCTGTGGAGAGCCGCTGTGTCCCTGGATGAATTGAGAAAAAGGGTGAAAAAATGGCAAAGTGTCAAGGGAGCTAGGCAGAAACCCATGCCTAGGGTCCTGGAGCCCAGGGGCGGCTGCAAAGTCTGTGGAGAGCCGCTGTGTCCCTGGATGAAATGAGAAAAAGGGTGGAAAAATGGCAAAGTGTCAAGGGAGCTAGGCAGAAACCCATGCCGAGCTGCCTGGAGCCCAGGGGCGGCTGTAAAGTCTGTGGAGTGCCGCTGTGTCCCTGGATGAAATGAGAAAAAGGGTGAAAAAATGGCAAAGTGTCAAGGGAGAAATTCAGAAACTCAGGCCGAGCTGCCTGGAGCCCAGGGGCGGCTGTAAAGTCTGTGGAGAGCCGCTGTGTCCCTGGATGAAATGAGAAAAAGGGTGAAAAAATGGCAAAGTGTCAAGGGAAAAATTCAGAAACCCATGCCTAGGGTCCTGGAGCCCAGGGGCGGCTGTAAAGTCTGTGGAGAGCCGCTGTGTCCCTGGATGAATTGAGAAAAAGGGTGAAAAAATGGCAAAGTGTCAAGGGAGCTAGGCAGAAACCCATGCCTAGGGTCCTGGAGCCCAGGGGCGGCTGCAAAGTCTGTGGAGAGCCGCTGTGTCCCTGGATGAAATGAGAAAAAGGGTGGAAAAATGGCAAAGTGTCAAGGGAGCTAGGCAGAAACCCATGCCGAGCTGCCTGGAGCCCAGGGGCGGCTGTAAAGTCTGTGGAGTGCCGCTGTGTCCCTGGATGAAATGAGAAAAAGGGTGAAAAAATGGCAAAGTGTCAAGGGAGAAATTCAGAAACTCAGGCCGAGCTGCCTGGAGCCCAGGGGCGGTTCTAAAGTGTGTGGAGAGCCGCTGTGTCCCTGGATGAATTGAGAAAAAGGGTGAAAAAATGGCAAAGTGTCAAGGGAGAAATTCAGAAACTCAGGCCGAGCTGCCTGGAGCCCAGGGGCGGTTCTAAAGTGTGTGGAGAGCCGCTGTGTCCCTGGATGAATTGAGAAAAAGGGTGAAAAAATGGCAAAGTGTCAAGGGAGCTAGGCAGAAACCCATGCCTAGGGTCCTGGAGCCCAGGGGCGGCTGCAAAGTCTGTGGAAAGCCGCTGTTGCCCTGGATGAAATGAGAAAAAGGGTGAAAAAATGGCAAAGTGTCAAGGGAGCTAGGCAGAAACCCATGCCTAGGGTCCTGGAGCCCAGGGGCCGCGGGAAAGTCTGTGGAGAGCCGCTGTGTCCCTGGATGAAATGAGAAAAAAGGTGAAAAAATGGCAAAGTGTCAAGGGAGCTAGGCAGAAACCCATGCCTAGGGTCCTGGAGCCCAGGGGCCGCGGGAAAGTCTGTGGAGAGCCGCTGTGTCCCTGGATGAAATGAGAAAAAAGGTGAAAAAGTAACAAAGTGTCAAGGGAGAAATTCAGAAACCCAGGCCGAGCTGCCTGGAGCCTCAAAGCGGATAGAAATAGCGTGGAGAGCCGCTGTTAAGCCAGACGCCCTCTGGCGGACACAGGCAGGAGTTGCAGTAAATGCATTGAAGTCAATGGGCGAGAGTACCCAATGCGCCAAAAAAGTGCTGAAAATATGACAAAGTGTCAAATGAATGGGAGTCAATGGGCGAGAGTACCCAATGCGCCAAAAAAGTGCTGAAAATATGACAAAGTGTCAAATGAATGGGAGTCAATGGGCGAGAGTACCCAATGCACAAAAAAAGTGCTGAAAAAGTCCACACGAGCCTAGTCAGAAATGCAGGCCGAGGCGGCTAAAGCCCCAAAGCGGCTATAAAAAGCGTGGAGAGCCGCTGTCGCCCCGGAGGAACGGAGAAAAAGTGCTGAAAAAAGGCCTAAATCCTAACGGACCTAGGCGGAAGTGCAGGCGAGGCGGCAGGAGTCTGAAAACCGCTATAAAAAGCGTGGAGAGCCGCTGTCGCCCCGGAGAAACGGAGAAAAAGTGCTGAAAAAAGGCCTAAATCCTAACGGACCTAGGCGGAAGTGCAGGCGAGGCGGCAGGAGTCTGAAAACGGCTATAAAATGCGTGGAGAGCCGCTGTCGCCCCGGAGAAACGGAGAAAAAGTGCTGAAAAAAGGCCTAAATCCTAACGGACCGAGGCGGAAGTGCAGGCGAGGCGGCAGGAGTCTGAAAACGGCTATAAAATGCGTGGAGAGCCGCTGTCGCCCCGGAGGAACGGAGAAAAAGTGCTGAAAAAAGGCCTAAATCCTAACGGACCGAGGCGGAAGTGCAGGCGAGGCGGCAGGAGTCTGAAAACGGCTATAAAATGCGTGGAGAGCCGCTGTCGCCCCGGAGGAACGGAGAAAAAGTGCTGAAAAAAGGCCTAAATCCTAACGGACCGAGGCGGAAGTGCAGGCGAGGCGGCAGGAGTCTGAAAACGGCTATAAAATGCGTGGAGAGCCGCTGTCGCCCCGGAGGAACGGAGAAAAAGTGCTGAAAAAAGGCCTAAATCCTAACGGACCGAGGCGGAAGTGCAGGCGAGGCGGCAGGAGTCTGAAAACGGCTATAAAATGCGTGGAGAGCCGCTGTCGCCCCGGAGGAACGGAGAAAAAGTGCTGAAAAAAGGCCTAAATCCTAACGGACCGAGGCGGAAGTGCAGGCGAGGCGGCAGGAGTCTGAAAGCGGCTATAAAACGCGTGGAGAGCCGCTCGGATGATTTTTCAAAGTGTCAAATGAATGGGAGTGAATGGGGCAGAGTACCCAATGTGTAAAAAAAGTGCTGAAAAAACGACAAAGTCCACACGAGCCTAGTCAGAAATGCAGTCCGAGGCGGCTGGAGCCCCAAAGCGGCTATAAAACGCGTGGAGAGCCGCTCGGATGATTTTTCAAAGTGTCAAATGAATGGGAGTGAATGGGGCAGAGTACCCAATGTGTAAAAAAAGTGCTGAAAAAACGACAAAGTCCACACGAGCCTAGTCAGAAATGCAGTCCGAGGCGGCTGGAGCCCCAAAGCGGCTATAAAACGCGTGGAGAGCCGCTCGGATGATTTTTCAAAGTGTGAAATGAATGGGAGTGAATGGGGCGGAGTACCCAATGCGCGAAAAAAGTGCTGAAAAAACGACAAAGTCCACACGAGCCTAGTCAGAAATGAAGGCCGAGGCGGCTGGAGCCCCAAAGCGGCTATAAAATGCGTGGAGAGCCGCTCGGATGATTTTTCTAAGTGTGAAATGAATGGGAGTGAATGGGGCGGAGTACCCAATGCGCGAAAAAAGTGCTGAAAAAACGACAAAGTGTCAAATGAATGGGAGTGAATGGGCGGAGTACCCAATGCGTGAAAAAAGGTCTGGAAAAACGACAAAGTGTCAAATGAATGGGAGTCAATGGGCGGAGTACCCAATGCGCGAAAAAAGTGCTGAAAAAATGACAAAGTGTCAAATGAATGGGAGTCAATGAGTGTTTTGGTCGACCAGGAAAAAACGCGTTTACGGGAGAGGGTAAATCAGCCGAGAGGGGGGGGGGGGGTATACTTTACCCTCTCCCGTAAATGCCATTTTTCCTGGTTGACCAAAACACCTCCAGCACGATTTCGGAAACCCAGTTTTTAGAAACACTGACCTCCAGGGGAAGTACCGAGAAAAGCACACTTTTGAATCCGCTTTTGACGCACTGAAACACGGACGTGAGCTGGGGCTGTGCCGCTCTTGGAAAACCCCTGGAGGTTATTTTCTAAAACGGGTTTCCGCGTCCCCCTGGGCGCCCGTGTTGGGCCGCGCAAGGCGGTCCGGGCTGCCCACCCCATCTGAGTGCCCCGTTGGGCCGCGTGCATGGCAGGCATCCAAGGAAGGCTGATGAGCAGCGGTGATGATGATGATGAGACACCAGCTGCAATTTTGACAAAGTGTCACCTCTCAAGCATTTCCAAGCGTGACACAAACAAAAGGGAACGGGAACTTTGATATGAGTGACTTGTGCTTCTTTTTCTCCAAGTGTCACTCCACAGCTGGCACCCAGGCTGTGTGACGCAGGTGTCCGACGAGGAGCGCCCGCGATGGGCCGCGTCAGGCGGCCCGGGCCGCGCTATCACCTCCGGATGACAACATCCAAAGGAGCACGTTGGTGCTTGCTGGGAGTTTGCGCACGCGATAGGCGACGCCTGGCGGCCCTGGCCGCGCCTCGCCAGCGGGTAATGACGACCGCGAGCGCCATGCTGCGCCGATGGAGCTGTCCGAGGAGCGAGAGCGCCCGCCATGGGCGGCATCCGGCGGCCCCTGGCCGTGCTTCGTCTGCGGGTCGCTCTCCACCTCCGGGTGGCCAATCCGAGGTGTCCGCAAAGTGTGTGCGCTCGCCATGGGCGGCATCCGGCGGCCTCTGGCCGTGCTTCGTCTGCGGGTGCACACTAGGCGCGGTGGCTTTGTCCGCGCTCCACCTCCGGGTGGCGAATCCCAAAAAGCAGCACTTGGGTGCTTCGTAGGTGTCAGAAAAGTGTGTGCGCCCGCCATGGGCGGCATCCGGCGGCCTCTGGCCGTGCTTCGTCTGCGGGCGCACACTCGGAGCGAGGCTGCTGCTCGCTCCGGCGCGGTGGCTGGGTCCGCGCTCCACCTCCGGGTGGCGGAAGGAATCGAAAAGGAGCACTTTGCTGCTTCGCAGGTGTCAGAGGAGTGGGAGCGCCCGCCATGGGCGGCATCCGGCGGCCCCTGGCCGTGCTTCGTCTGCGGGTCGCTCTCCACCTCCGGGTGGCCCACTCCAAAGAAAATAAAAAAGGAGCCCAGCTCACTGGAAGGCAAGCTGAGGCTCCGGCGCGGGTAAGAGGGGCCCGCGCCTCACCTCCGGGTGTCCGACAAAGAGGAGCCGAGTGTGCTCATTGGAGGCCAGTGGGACCTCCGGCGCGGTAGCAGGGCCCGCGCTTCACCTCCGGGTGTCCGACAGAGAGGAGCCGAGTGCTCACTGGAGGCGAGTGACACCTCCGGCGCGGCCACCCGGGGGGCCATTGCCCCCCACCCGGCCGCGCTCGCACGCACCCCAACCCCCTGAGCCCCCACTGACCTAGCGGTAAACCAGACCCGCCTTTGGAGGGCCCCCGCCGGCCGGCCGTGGTGCCGGTGTTCGGGCGGACGGCTCCTCCAGCCTGCGGGTTGGCCTCAATGGGCAAGTGCACATGGCACCCGTGAAGCCGATGATTGCCGAGGCAGCGGTTCGCCGTCCCCTCGTCACACGCGTGTCGCACTCTGCCCGACCTATCGGTAGCGAGATCGAGACGACCCGTCTGACCCAGTTGTCCTCCATCGGCGCCGCGCCGGTTCGGCCCCCGCATCGCCGCCATCTCTCGGGACAGGTGCCCGCCTGGGCGGTTCCAAGGTGCGTGGGAAGCAGCGACGGCGGCAGGCAAGTCCGGAAACACCCTTTCTCTTAACCTCAGGCAACCGCGCAGCGTGAGGGCGCTGCGTGGCGGGCCGCCCCTCTTGTGGACTCGCAGCAGTTCGCGACCACCTCTGAGCCGTGACGGAGGCCCGGTGAAGGGAATGCCCCGGCTACGCCACTAGCTGCGTCCCGGGGAGAGCCTGGGAGCCGGCGCCATGCCGTCCCCCTCCACGGCGACCCGGTCCAAGCCCGGGGGGGCCGCGCGCCGCGCCCCTGTCTATCTCTCTTCCTCCTTTTTCCAGCGGCCGCGGCCCCACGTCCGCCCCCCCCCCTTGGCGCGACGCGAGTCTACCTGGTTGATCCTGCCAGTAGCATATGCTTGTCTCAAAGATTAAGCCATGCAAGTCTAAGTACACACGGCGATGTACAGTGAAACTGCGAATGGCTCATTAAATCAGTTATGGTTCCTTTGATCGCTCCACCGTTACTTGGATAACTGTGGCAATTCTAGAGCTAATACATGCCTACGAGCGCTGACCCTGGCGGGGATGCGTGCATTTATCAGACCGAAAACCCATGCGGGGCGCCTCCCTCCGGGGACCGCCCCGGCCGCTTTGGTGACTCTAGATAACCTGGTGCCGATCGCTGGCCCCCCGTGGCGGCGACGTCTCATTCGAATGTCTGCCCTATCAACTTTCGATGGTACTTTGTGTGCCTACCATGGTGACCACGGGTAACGGGGAATCAGGGTTCGATTCCGGAGAGGGAGCCTGAGAAATGGCTACCACATCCAAGGAAGGCAGCAGGCGCGCAAATTACCCACTCCCGACCCGGGGAGGTAGTGACGAAAAATAACAATACAGGACTCTTTCGAGGCCCTGTAATTGGAATGAGTACACTTTAAATCCTTTCGCGAGGATCCATTGGAGGGCAAGTCTGGTGCCAGCAGCCGCGGTAATTCCAGCTCCAATAGCGTATCTTAAAGTTGCTGCAGTTAAAAAGCTCGTAGTTGGATCTCGGGATCGAGCTGACGGTCCGCCGCGAGGCGAGCCACCGTCTGTCCCAGCCCCTGCCTCTCGGCGCCCCCTCGATGCTCTTAGCTGAGTGTCCCGCGGGGCCCGAAGCGTTTACTTTGAAAAAATTAGAGTGTTCAAAGCAGGCCCGCTCCGCCTGAATACCGCAGCTAGGAATAATGGAATAGGACTCCGGTTCTATTTTGTGGGTTTTTCTCTCCCTGAACTGGGGCCATGATTAAGAGGGACGGCCGGGGGCATTCGTATTGTGCCGCTAGAGGTGAAATTCTTGGACC
>NW_026559853.1:17500-21216 GCF_027744805.1 Dunckerocampus dactyliophorus | reverse complement strand
GTCTGTGGAGTGCCGCTGTGTCCCTGGATGAAATGAGAAAAAGGGTGAAAAAATGGCAAAGTGTCAAGGGAGAAATTCAGAAACCCAGGCCGAGCTGCCTGGAGCCCAGGGGCGGCTGCAAAGTCTGTGGAGTGCCGCTGTGTCCCTGGATGAAATGAGAAAAAAGGTGAAAAAATGGCAAAGTGTCAAGGGAGCTAGGCAGAAACCCATGCCTAGGGTCCTGGAGCCCAGGGGCGGCTGCAAAGTCTGTGGAGAGCCGCTGTGTCCCTGGATGAAATGAGAAAAAAGGTGAAAAAATGGCAAAGTGTCAAGGGAGAAATTCAGAAACTCAGGCCGAGCTGCCTGGAGCCCAGGGGCGGTTCTAAAGTGTGTGGAGAGCCGCTGTGTCCCTGGATGAATTGAGAAAAAGGGTGAAAAAATGGCAAAGTGTCAAGGGAGCTAGGCAGAAACCCATGCCTAGGGTCCTGGAGCCCAGGGGCGGTTCTAAAGTCTGTGAGAGCCGCTGTGTCCCTGGATGAAATGAGAAAAAGGGTGAAAAAGTAACAAAGTGTCAAGGGAGCTAGGCAGAAACCCATGCCTAGGGTCCTGGAGCCCAGGGGCCGCGGGAAAGTCTGTGAGAGCCGCTGTGTCCCTGGATGAAATGAGAAAATGGGTGGAAAAATGGCAAAGTGTCAAGGGAGAAATTCAGAAACCCATGCCTAGGGTCCTGGAGCCCAGGGGCGGCTGTAAAGTCTGTGGAGAGCCGCTGTGTCCCTGGATGAAATGAGAAAAAAGGTGAAAAAATGGCAAAGTGTCAAGGGAGCTAGGCAGAAACCCATGCCGAGCTGCCTGGAGCCCAGGGGCGGCTGTAAAGTCTGTGGAGAGCCGCTGTGTCCCTGGATGAAATGAGAAAAAGGGTGGAAAAATGGCAAAGTGTCAAGGGAGCTAGGCAGAAACCCATGCCGAGCTGCCTGGAGCCCAGGGGCGGCTGTAAAGTCTGTGGAGTGCCGCTGTGTCCCTGGATGAAATGAGAAAAAGGGTGAAAAAATGGCAAAGTGTCAAGGGAGAAATTCAGAAACCCAGGCCGAGCTGCCTGGAGCCCAGGGGCGGCTGCAAAGTCTGTGGAGAGCCGCTGTGTCCCTGGATGAAATGAGAAAAAAGGTGAAAAAATGGCAAAGTGTCAAGGGAGAAATTCAGAAACCCAGGCCGAGCTGCCTGGAGCCCAGGGGCGGCTGCAAAGTCTGTGGAGAGCCGCTGTGTCCCTGGATGAAATGAGAAAAAAGGTGAAAAAATGGCAAAGTGTCAAGGGAGCTAGGCAGAAACCCATGCCTAGGGTCCTGGAGCCCAGGGGCGGCTGTAAAGTCTGTGGAGAGCCGCTGTGTCCCTGGATGAAATGAGAAAAAAGGTGAAAAAGTAACAAAGTGTCAAGGGAGAAATTCAGAAACCCAGGCCGAGCTGCCTGGAGCCTCAAAGCGGATAGAAATAGCGTGGAGAGCCGCTGTTAAGCCAGACGCCCTCTGGCGGACACAGGCAGGAGTTGCAGTAAATGCATTGAAGTCAATGGGCGAGAGTACCCAATGCGCCAAAAAAGTGCTGAAAATATGACAAAGTGTCAAATGAATGGGAGTCAATGGGCGAGAGTACCCAATGCGCCAAAAAAGTGCTGAAAATATGACAAAGTGTCAAATGAATGGGAGTCAATGGGCGAGAGTACCCAATGCACAAAAAAAGTGCTGAAAAAGTCCACACGAGCCTAGTCAGAAATGCAGGCCGAGGCGGCTGGAGCCCCAAAGCGGCTATAAAAAGCGTGGAGAGCCGCTGTCGCCCCGGAGAAACGGAGAAAAAGTGCTGAAAAAAGGCCCACGTCCTAACGGACCTAGGCGGAAGTGCAGGCGAGGCGGCAGGAGTCTGAAAACCGCTATAAAAAGCGTGGAGAGCCGCTGTCGCCCCGGAGAAACGGAGAAAAAGTGCTGAAAAAAGGCCTAAATCCTAACGGACCTAGGCGGAAGTGCAGGCGAGGCGGCAGGAGTCTGAAAACCGCTATAAAAAGCGTGGAGAGCCGCTGTCGCCCCGGAGAAACGGAGAAAAAGTGCTGAAAAAAGGCCTAAATCCTAACGGACCTAGGCGGAAGTGCAGGCGAGGCGGCAGGAGTCTGAAAACGGCTATAAAAAGCGTGGAGAGCCGCTGTCGCCCCGGAGGAACGGAGAAAAAGTGCTGAAAAAAGGCCTAAATCCTAACGGACCGAGGCGGAAGTGCAGGCGAGGCGGCAGGAGTCTGAAAACGGCTATAAAATGCGTGGAGAGCCGCTGTCGCCCCGGAGAAACGGAGAAAAAGTGCTGAAAAAAGGCCTAAATCCTAACGGACCGAGGCGGAAGTGCAGGCGAGGCGGCAGGAGTCTGAAAGCGGCTATAAAACGCGTGGAGAGCCGCTCGGATGATTTTTCAAAGTGTCAAATGAATGGGAGTGAATGGGGCAGAGTACCCAATGCGCGAAAAAAGTGCTGAAAAAACGACAAAGTCCACACGAGCCTAGTCAGAAATGAAGGCCGAGGCGGCTGGAGCCCCAAAGCGGCTATAAAATGCGTGGAGAGCCGCTCGGATGATTTTTCTAAGTGTGAAATGAATGGGAGTGAATGGGGCGGAGTACCCAATGCGCGAAAAAAGTGCTGAAAAAACGACAAAGTCCACACGAGCCTAGTCAGAAATGAAGGCCGAGGCGGCTGGAGCCCCAAAGCGGCTATAAAATGCGTGGAGAGCCGCTCGGATGATTTTTCAAAGTGTGAAATGAATGGGAGTGAATGGGGCGGAGTACCCAATGCGCGAAAAAAGTGCTGAAAAAACGACAAAGTCCACACGAGCCTAGTCAGAAATGAAGGCCGAGGCGGCTGGAGCCCCAAAGCGGCTATAAAATGCGTGGAGAGCCGCTCGGATGATTTTTCTAAGTGTGAAATGAATGGGAGTGAATGGGGCGGAGTACCCAATGCGCGAAAAAAGTGCTGAAAAAACGACAAAGTCCACACGAGCCTAGTCAGAAATGAAGGCCGAGGCGGCTGGAGCCCCAAAGCGGCTATAAAATGCGTGGAGAGCCGCTCGGATGATTTTTCTAAGTGTGAAATGAATGGGAGTGAATGGGGCGGAGTACCCAATGCGCGAAAAAAGTGCTGAAAAAACGACAAAGTGTCAAATGAATGGGAGTGAATGGGCGGAGTACCCAATGCGTGAAAAAAGGTCTGGAAAAACGACAAAGTGTCAAATGAATGGGAGTGAATGGGCGGAGTACCCAATGCGCGAAAAAAGTGCTGAAAAAATGACAAAGTGTCAAATGAATGGGAGTCAATGAGTGTTTTGGTCGACCAGGAAAAAACGCGTTTACGGGAGAGGGTAAATCAGCCGAGAGGGGGGGGGGGGGTATACTTTACCCTCTCCCGTAAATGCCATTTTTCCTGGTTGACCAAAACACCTCCAGCACGATTTCGGAAACCCAGTTTTTAGAAACACTGACCTCCAGGGGAAGTACCGAGAAAAGCACACTTTTGAATCCGCTTTTGACGCACTGAAACACGGACGTGAGCTGGGGCTGTGCCGCTCTTGGAAAACCCCTGGAGGTTATTTTCTAAAACGGGTTTCCGCGTCCCCCTGGGCGCCCGTGTTGGGCCGCGCAAGGCGGTCCGGGCTGCCCACCCCATCTGAGTGCCCCGTTGGGCCGCGTGCATGGCAGGCATCCAAGGAAGGCTGATG
>NW_026559853.1:0-5000 GCF_027744805.1 Dunckerocampus dactyliophorus | reverse complement strand
GCAAAGTCTGTGGAGAGCCGCTGTGTCCCTGGATGAAATGAGAAAAAAGGTGAAAAAATGGCAAAGTGTCAAGGGAGCTAGGCAGAAACCCATGCCTAGGGTCCTGGAGCCCAGGGGCGGCTGTAAAGTCTGTGGAGAGCCGCTGTGTCCCTGGATGAAATGAGAAAAAAGGTGAAAAAGTAACAAAGTGTCAAGGGAGAAATTCAGAAACCCAGGCCGAGCTGCCTGGAGCCTCAAAGCGGATAGAAATAGCGTGGAGAGCCGCTGTTAAGCCAGACGCCCTCTGGCGGACACAGGCAGGAGTTGCAGTAAATGCATTGAAGTCAATGGGCGAGAGTACCCAATGCGCCAAAAAAGTGCTGAAAATATGACAAAGTGTCAAATGAATGGGAGTCAATGGGCGAGAGTACCCAATGCGCCAAAAAAGTGCTGAAAATATGACAAAGTGTCAAATGAATGGGAGTCAATGGGCGAGAGTACCCAATGCACAAAAAAAGTGCTGAAAAAGTCCACACGAGCCTAGTCAGAAATGCAGGCCGAGGCGGCTGGAGCCCCAAAGCGGCTATAAAAAGCGTGGAGAGCCGCTGTCGCCCCGGAGAAACGGAGAAAAAGTGCTGAAAAAAGGCCCACGTCCTAACGGACCTAGGCGGAAGTGCAGGCGAGGCGGCAGGAGTCTGAAAACCGCTATAAAAAGCGTGGAGAGCCGCTGTCGCCCCGGAGAAACGGAGAAAAAGTGCTGAAAAAAGGCCTAAATCCTAACGGACCTAGGCGGAAGTGCAGGCGAGGCGGCAGGAGTCTGAAAACCGCTATAAAAAGCGTGGAGAGCCGCTGTCGCCCCGGAGAAACGGAGAAAAAGTGCTGAAAAAAGGCCTAAATCCTAACGGACCTAGGCGGAAGTGCAGGCGAGGCGGCAGGAGTCTGAAAACGGCTATAAAAAGCGTGGAGAGCCGCTGTCGCCCCGGAGGAACGGAGAAAAAGTGCTGAAAAAAGGCCTAAATCCTAACGGACCGAGGCGGAAGTGCAGGCGAGGCGGCAGGAGTCTGAAAACGGCTATAAAATGCGTGGAGAGCCGCTGTCGCCCCGGAGAAACGGAGAAAAAGTGCTGAAAAAAGGCCTAAATCCTAACGGACCGAGGCGGAAGTGCAGGCGAGGCGGCAGGAGTCTGAAAGCGGCTATAAAACGCGTGGAGAGCCGCTCGGATGATTTTTCAAAGTGTCAAATGAATGGGAGTGAATGGGGCAGAGTACCCAATGTGTAAAAAAAGTGCTGAAAAAACGACAAAGTCCACACGAGCCTAGTCAGAAATGCAGTCCGAGGCGGCTGGAGCCCCAAAGCGGCTATAAAATGCGTGGAGAGCCGCTCGGATGATTTTTCAAAGTGTGAAATGAATGGGAGTGAATGGGGCGGAGTACCCAATGCGCGAAAAAAGTGCTGAAAAAACGACAAAGTCCACACGAGCCTAGTCAGAAATGAAGGCCGAGGCGGCTGGAGCCCCAAAGCGGCTATAAAATGCGTGGAGAGCCGCTCGGATGATTTTTCAAAGTGTGAAATGAATGGGAGTGAATGGGGCGGAGTACCCAATGCGCGAAAAAAGTGCTGAAAAAACGACAAAGTCCACACGAGCCTAGTCAGAAATGAAGGCCGAGGCGGCTGGAGCCCCAAAGCGGCTATAAAATGCGTGGAGAGCCGCTCGGATGATTTTTCTAAGTGTGAAATGAATGGGAGTGAATGGGGCGGAGTACCCAATGCGCGAAAAAAGTGCTGAAAAAACGACAAAGTGTCAAATGAATGGGAGTGAATGGGCGGAGTACCCAATGCGTGAAAAAAGGTCTGGAAAAACGACAAAGTGTCAAATGAATGGGAGTGAATGGGCGGAGTACCCAATGCGCGAAAAAAGTGCTGAAAAAATGACAAAGTGTCAAATGAATGGGAGTCAATGAGTGTTTTGGTCGACCAGGAAAAAACGCGTTTACGGGAGAGGGTAAATCAGCCGAGAGGGGGGGGGGGGGTATACTTTACCCTCTCCCGTAAATGCCATTTTTCCTGGTTGACCAAAACACCTCCAGCACGATTTCGGAAACCCAGTTTTTAGAAACACTGACCTCCAGGGGAAGTACCGAGAAAAGCACACTTTTGAATCCGCTTTTGACGCACTGAAACACGGACGTGAGCTGGGGCTGTGCCGCTCTTGGAAAACCCCTGGAGGTTATTTTCTAAAACGGGTTTCCGCGTCCCCCTGGGCGCCCGTGTTGGGCCGCGCAAGGCGGTCCGGGCTGCCCACCCCATCTGAGTGCCCCGTTGGGCCGCGTGCATGGCAGGCATCCAAGGAAGGCTGATGAGCAGCGGTGATGATGATGATGAGACACCAGCTGCAATTTTGACAAAGTGTCACCTCTCAAGCATTTCCAAGCGTGACACAAACAAAAGGGAACGGGAACTTTGATATGAGTGACTTGTGCTTCTTTTTCTCCAAGTGTCACTCCACAGCTGGCACCCAGGCTGTGTGACGCAGGTGTCCGACGAGGAGCGCCCGCGATGGGCCGCGTCAGGCGGCCCGGGCCGCGCTATCACCTCCGGATGACAACATCCAAAGGAGCACGTTGGTGCTTGCTGGGAGTTTGCGCACGCGATAGGCGACGCCTGGCGGCCCTGGCCGCGCCTCGCCAGCGGGTAATGACGACCGCGAGCGCCATGCTGCGCCGATGGAGCTGTCCGAGGAGCGAGAGCGCCCGCCATGGGCGGCATCCGGCGGCCCCTGGCCGTGCTTCGTCTGCGGGTCGCTCTCCACCTCCGGGTGGCCAATCCGAGGTGTCCGCAAAGTGTGTGCGCTCGCCATGGGCGGCATCCGGCGGCCTCTGGCCGTGCTTCGTCTGCGGGTGCACACTCGGAGCGAGGCTCCTGCTCGCTCCGGCGCGGTAGCTTTGTCCGCGCTCCACCTCCGGGTGGCGAATCCCAAAAAGCAGCACTTTGGTGCTACGAAGGTGTCAGAAGAGTGTGTGCGCCCGCCATGGGCGGCATCCGGCGGCCTCTGGCCGTGCTTCGTCTGCGGGTGCACACTAGGCGCGGTGGCTTTGTCCGCGCTCCACCTCCGGGTGGCGAATCCCAAAAAGCAGCACTTGGGTGCTTCGTAGGTGTCAGAAAAGTGTGTGCGCCCGCCATGGGCGGCATCCGGCGGCCTCTGGCCGTGCTTCGTCTGCGGGCGCACACTCGGAGCGAGGCTGCTGCTCGCTCCGGCGCGGTGGCTGGGTCCGCGCTCCACCTCCGGGTGGCGGAAGGAATCGAAAAGGAGCACTTTGCTGCTTCGCAGGTGTCAGAGGAGTGGGAGCGCCCGCCATGGGCGGCATCCGGCGGCCCCTGGCCGTGCTTCGTCTGCGGGTCGCTCTCCACCTCCGGGTGGCCCACTCCAAAGAAAATAAAAAAGGAGCCCAGCTCACTGGAAGGCAAGCTGAGGCTCCGGCGCGGGTAAGAGGGGCCCGCGCCTCACCTCCGGGTGTCCGACAAAGAGGAGCCGAGTGTGCTCATTGGAGGCCAGTGGGACCTCCGGCGCGGTAGCAGGGCCCGCGCTTCACCTCCGGGTGTCCGACAGAGAGGAGCCGAGTGCTCACTGGAGGCGAGTGACACCTCCGGCGCGGCCACCCGGGGGGCCATTGCCCCCCACCCGGCCGCGCTCGCACGCACCCCAACCCCCTGAGCCCCCACTGACCTAGCGGTAAACCAGACCCGCCTTTGGAGGGCCCCCGCCGGCCGGCCGTGGTGCCGGTGTTCGGGCGGACGGCTCCTCCAGCCTGCGGGTTGGCCTCAATGGGCAAGTGCACATGGCACCCGTGAAGCCGATGATTGCCGAGGCAGCGGTTCGCCGTCCCCTCGTCACACGCGTGTCGCACTCTGCCCGACCTATCGGTAGCGAGATCGAGACGACCCGTCTGACCCAGTTGTCCTCCATCGGCGCCGCGCCGGTTCGGCCCCCGCATCGCCGCCATCTCTCGGGACAGGTGCCCGCCTGGGCGGTTCCAAGGTGCGTGGGAAGCAGCGACGGCGGCAGGCAAGTCCGGAAACACCCTTTCTCTTAACCTCAGGCAACCGCGCAGCGTGAGGGCGCTGCGTGGCGGGCCGCCCCTCTTGTGGACTCGCAGCAGTTCGCGACCACCTCTGAGCCGTGACGGAGGCCCGGTGAAGGGAATGCCCCGGCTACGCCACTAGCTGCGTCCCGGGGAGAGCCTGGGAGCCGGCGCCATGCCGTCCCCCTCCACGGCGACCCGGTCCAAGCCCGGGGGGGCCGCGCGCCGCGCCCCTGTCTATCTCTCTTCCTCCTTTTTCCAGCGGCCGCGGCCCCACGTCCGCCCCCCCATCCACTCGGCGCGACGCGAGTCTACCTGGTTGATCCTGCCAGTAGCATATGCTTGTCTCAAAGATTAAGCCATGCAAGTCTAAGTACACACGGCGATGTACAGTGAAACTGCGAATGGCTCATTAAATCAGTTATGGTTCCTTTGATCGCTCCACCGTTACTTGGATAACTGTGGCAATTCTAGAGCTAATACATGCCTACGAGCGCTGACCCTGGCGGGGATGCGTGCATTTATCAGACCGAAAACCCATGCGGGGCGCCTCCCTCCGGGGACCGCCCCGGCCGCTTTGGTGACTCTAGATAACCTGGTGCCGATCGCTGGCCCCCCGTGGCGGCGACGTCTCATTCGAATGTCTGCCCTATCAACTTTCGATGGTACTTTGTGTGCCTACCATGGTGACCACGGGTAACGGGGAATCAGGGTTCGATTCCGGAGAGGGAGCCTGAGAAATGGCTACCACATCCAAGGAAGGCAGCAGGCGCGCAAATTACCCACTCCCGACCCGGGGAGGTAGTGACGAAAAATAACAATACAGGACTCTTTCGAGGCCCTGTAATTGGAATGAGTACACTTTAAATCCTTTCGCGAGGATCCATTGGAGGGCAAGTCTGGTGCCAGCAGCCGCGGTAATTCCAGCTCCAATAGCGTATC
>NW_026559852.1:0-21701 GCF_027744805.1 Dunckerocampus dactyliophorus | reverse complement strand
CTGCTCCTCTTTGGCGTGTTCACAGTCACTCTCCGGTAGCCGGTTATTCAGGCGGAGGGCTAGGTCAGTGAGTTCATCCAACTTAGTGTTGTGGCCTACGGCTAGCTCATCTTTGATGCGTATATTAAAGGCTTTAGGAAAAATACCCCTTAATTCAGGGGTCTCAAACTCAATTTGCTTGGAGGCAGAGTCTGGGTGAGGCTGGGCCGCATCCAGATTTCAACAAGAAAAGCTCTGATAAAAACATTCCAATGTTTTCAAATAGCTTTATTTATTTTTTTTAACACAAAATAAGATGACAAAATTAATTAAGAATAAGAAAATAAATCATTTATTTATTATTTTCTTATATATTATTTATTTTCTCATATATAATTAACTATTAATTATAATTAACTATAACTTTGTACATTATTTCATTTTTTGAACCCTTTTATCACAATACAGTGATAAAGTTATAGTACAAAGTTATAGTGATAAAAGGGATGGATGACAGTATGTAAAGGAGATTACTGATAGATTATGAAGAGTGGAATATGGAGAAAGCATATCTTCTTCGCCAGTGTTACAGAAACAGGGAAGAAGGAATATGAATGAAGAAAAGCGGAAACAAGGGGGATTGGAGGAGGAGGGCAGAAAGCGCTAAAGACATTCATGAAGTAATGTACTGTTAAGGTGTGTCAAAATAAAAGCGATCTTTGTGTAATTATACATAAAAGAAGAAATTAAAAGTGCACATAGGTCGGAGCTTCGGGGAAGAACAAACACACAGCAGCTTTCCTCAGACAGCAAGACACTTATGAAGGCGGGGAGAGAAGTACGTGCTGCAAGAGACTCTCTGAGCGCCATCGGCTATGATCGAGATCGGAGTCTGCGGATTCACGGCTTCTCCTCTGTCCAGCTGAGTGGAGGAATGAATGAGCGAGCGAACGAGTTAAGGCGGTGAGGCGTTGGACGTGCTGCCCGGGCGAAGTCCCGCCCTCGAGAGCGATATAACTCACCGTGATTAGTTCGTTCAGCCGATGTCCCGCCCTTCAGAGCCAAATAACTCACCGTGATTGGTTTGTTCAGCTCCGCACACGACAAGTGTCATTCATATAAAACTTGCGGGCCACACGAATATTAATCTTTCATATTAAGACGGGGGCCGCGAGTCTGAGACCCCTGCCTTAATGCGACCTCGTCACAGCCGCTATCAGCTGCCAGTACCCGGAAGTCAATGGAAAAGAAGCCACTGAGCGCCCCGCCCCCTCTGCTTCAGGTCCAACAAACAGTTGCCAGCCTCACGCCCACGAATAGGATGATCATAAGCCTTTCTCATTTCCGAGAGAAATATAGCTAACGAAGTACGTGTGGTGGGTATAGCTTCACTTGCGGCCACTGCTCAGGACGCGGCTCTGTCCGTAAGGAGGCTCATAACAAATGCTACCTTAGAGGAGTGTGTTGCGTAGGCAGGGGCCGACCTACCATTAAGGCAAAGTTGCCCCCCAACCAGCGCCCATCGCCCCAACCAGCACGGCCTCATTGTCGAAGGTCTCAAGATCCTTTTCGGTAGAAAAAAATGTCAATGGCCAGCGCTAACTGCCACGGACTGTGAGCCGAGTTCAAGTCCGCCACCAGATGCTGAGTTTGGTGCTGCAACACCTCACGTGTGAAGTTCAGTGAGAAGTTACAGCAACAAATAGGACTTTCTTTGGTTGACATTTATGCAATGAAAAACATGGACAACAATATGGCTGAATTTCAACAAGATAATGAGCATCCACATTATGTATTTGTACAAATATGAAAAACCTCCATTTGACTTCTCTCCCATGGAAGGCATGGAAATGGGGTGAAAACAGTAGTTGGCAGAGTGTTTATGTCTGTGAGAGCCCGAAACAGGGAGAGTTTGTGTTTTTTTTTTTTTTTTTTTTTTTTGGGGGGGGGGGAGGAACAGAAGTAATCTTTGCAAACAATTGATTTTTCCCCATTTCCATACTTTCCTCCTGACACTGTGTATAGTTAGGACTGTTGGGATATGTTTAGTAACTGCTTTAGTTACATTGTAATTGTTCATCTTCAGCCTCAATACATACACAGCCTCTTTCTCTTTCTCTTTGAAACACACACACACGCACACAGCTGTTTGGGATGTCTGGGTTGTTTTTGTTCAAAAGTAAATATCTGGCATTTTGGCGTACACTGGTTTACTATCTGAAACTTTATTTTCTCATTCTGTTGACCCCGTATTAATTTAGTGCAATGTTGTATGTTGTTAGGGGCCTTTGAGGCTGCCTTTCCTGCTTTTTTTGTGTTAAAAGAACATATAAAGAGGGCCCCTTTCATGTTTTTGCATTGGGCCCCAAAATTGCTAAGCCCACAACTAGGCGTAGGTGGCCGGCTGTTGGTCGAAAGCAAGCAAACACTGGTGGAGAAATTGCTCGCAGGACACGGACTCAATGGAAAAGCGTGAGGGGTGTGGGCTCGCGGCTGGGTAACACAACATGGTTGGCGGCAGGTGGAAGGACGGCTGCGACCACACTGTGAGTGGTAGGGGTCCCTTCTGGTCGTCCCGGAGTGAGCGCTCGCTCTCAGCGCTGGTCTAATGCGCTTACATTGGCGGCTAGCGCCGTGATGGCATCCGTAATTTCACGACGGGATTTCTCGTGATTGCCAACCAGCTGGGCTTGATGGGACAGGGTGGAATGCAGGCGTTCAGACTTTGTGGGATCCATAGTTGGCCAGTTTGTTCTGTCACGTTCAGCCGGGTATCCCAGGATGCAGAGAATGATCACACAGCAGTGAAACAAAAAAATACTTTTAATACAAAACTGCGTCGTACAGGAGCAAACTAGACAGTCTAAAATCTATAACAAAAAGACACTGGGCCACTAGCCAAAAGGTAAGGAACAAAAAAGCACGATCAAAAACTAAAGGCGCTGCAGAAAACGAAGCAGGCCTAAACTTTGCACTGCATCACTGTGGGATAAGCACGCGGGGGACAGTTAGAAAAAAAAATAGACCAGTAAGAAAGACAACAAGATAGCAGGAACGGCTGTCAGTAAGCAGGTGAGAGCAAGAAACAAACAAAAAAAAAAATGGCGCTGAACTGCTGCCTTGCAGCAGCTAATGAAGGTGCCGGTGATTACTTGCAGGTGTGTGCAGTCAGCTCCGCCTCTGCAGGGTAGCGTGCACTACAACATAGAGCAGACAGGCGGCAGCAGAGCGTCAAACACGGAGCAGGACCGTAATGGTAGGAGAAACAAACAAAGCAACAAATAAAGTAGTCATTTTTGGAAAATTAAGTGGCAGAAAAAGCTTGAATGTTATGAGAATAAAGTCAAAATATGATGGGTCAAAATGTCATGAGCTATGGTGCTGCTCTGCTGCCCTCTACCTGTCAGCTCATGAACACCTGATTGCAATTATCTCTTGGACTATTTAGACCAGGGGTCTCAAACTCGCGGCTGCGGACCATTTGCAGCCCACCAAATCGTATCTTGCAGCCCGCGACTGGACATCAAAGAGTAGTGTAACTGCAGCCCGCGACATCCGGGCAAGTTCAGTGTTACTTGCATACTTACAGGGGCAAGTAAACACCGACACTGAACTAACAGTGGTGTTATCACATGGATGTACAGTAGACGCCCCTACAATGTAAATAATCCGTTCCGAGAACCTTTATGTTATAGGGTTTTTATGTTATACGAAGCCTAAAATACCTGTGAATAGCCTAATCCGTTCCAAGATCTTCCCAAACTCACCACCTTTGGCCCTTCAAAGTATTCAAAGTCCACCAAATATGGTGGGAAAATATAAGAAAATGTTAGCATAAACATAGTAGAGTAATATTCCAATATAAAATAAGGTAATAAATAAGATTACTGTAAATGAATAAAACGGAAAAACAAAAACAATCTTACCGTTCACGAGATGTCTTGATCAGGAGCGCAAGTGGAGGCAGGAAGGAGGAGGAGGAGGAGGCCTAGCCTGAGTCGAAACGCGACTCAAAGAGTCTAAGAGTCAGCTGGTCTCACAGACAAACGCACACGCACTACACGTTCTTTCCTTTTCTTTTCTTGGGAAAATGAACAGAATAAGATTTTCATTGCATAGTATAACTGCTGTTTTACTATGCACATGACAATAAAACTCTCTTGAATCTCTTGAATCTTGATAATGCTGTGTGCAAAATTTTTATTTGGAACTTAACTTAATTGTTTAAGTTAGTTTAAGGGCGACTACGAAGAGGAAGGGAGGTTGAAGGGAGAAGCCTGTCTCTCACGCAAACTCACGTACGCGCTTTATAAGTCAGCCAATGAGATAAGAGCGTAGATGGTGCCCTGATAATCAGCCAATGAAATGAGAGTGGAGGCGGTGCCCCGATAATCAGCCAATGAGAGCGTGAAGGGTCATAAGGCGTCACCAAGTGCTAAACAAATTGAATTTCTGAACTTGCACTGGCTTGACGCTTTACGTTATATAGAATTTCTTATGTAATACGATGCAAAAACTTTACATCTTCTTTACGTTCAGTGGAATTTGCGTAAAAGGAGGTTTATGTTATGCGATGTACTACTGTATTGTGAATTGTATCATATCGTGAGGTACCCTGAGATTCCCAGCCCTACTCCCAATACTTGATGCGGCCCAGCCTCACCCAGACTCTACCTCAGTAAAATTGAGTTTGAGACCCCTAATTTAGACCCTGCCTTGCTGTCTACATGTTGCCAGATTGTCTTCCCACCTACGCCTGTTTCCTGCTCTCGTTTGCCCTGTTATGCCTTGTTCCCTAGCTCTCTGGTCTACCTTCCGTTGTACTTGTAAGTACCTGTATTCTCCTGCTTGTGGAGTTGCAGCAGTGATTTTTTTTGTTACCTTTTGATACTGCTTGGTTCTCAGCCGCTTTTTTTGTTCGTGTTTGTTCAGCAGTAGTTTTTTGTTATCTCTGTATTTTTCACTCCTGCTATTTCCGTTTGTGCAGCGCCCTTTAGTTCTCCTCTTTGTTGTCCATCCATTTTCTATACCGCTACTCCTCATTAGGTTTGCGGGGGCATGCTGGAGCCTATCCCAGATGACTTTGGGCGACAGGCGGGGTACAATCGCAGGGCACATACAGACAAACAATCATTCACACTCACATTCACACCTATGGACAATTTAGAGTCGCCTTCCAAAAACATGCATGTTTTTGGAATGTGGGAGGAAGCCGAAGTACCCGGAGAAAACCCATGCACGCACGGGGAGAGCATGCAAAGTCCACACAGAAATGCCCAAGGGAGAATCGAACCCAGGTCTTCCCGATCTCCAGGCTGTTACTGTATTGGCCAACATGCTAACCACTAGACCACCGTGCGTGAATCCATGCTGTACATATTCGTCCGACCACTTTCTTTTTTTGCTCGACATAGTTAGTATGGATTAAAATATTAAGAACGAAATCACACGACGTACTACCACATCAGTTACACGTTGACTACTTGATGGTGCGTTTGTACTCGGAACTGGGAAGTCGAGTGAGAGTGACGTGATCTCTGAGTTAAAAGCGTTCCAGTTGCCAAGTCAGAAAAACTTTACACTATAGCAATATTTTTTATAAATTATTTATTGATTATTTACCGTTTACACACAAGGCAGCCATCATTGATTGTTAACTCAGAGGTGGTGTGGATGCTCTGACTTCCAAGTTAAACATTCCGACTTCGGGGGGCCTTTCAGTCGGTCGTTCCCGCTAGGAACTCGGAAATTCCGAGTTCCATGTACAAATGGAACGCACCATGAGCACGCTAAATTCTTCGCAGCACTGATTGGCCAAGGCAAGCAATGTAATGTGATTATCTGCAGCCAGTGATGGCTAAGCGGCGGCGTGTCATCACGAATTGACACGATGGGTCCGGTGTGTCTTAACCTCCGTGGCGGAGGCTCTGTCGAACCCCTGGGACCTAGTCAGCGAACCCCTAGGGTTCGATCAAACCCAGGTTAAGAACCACTGCTCTAAACCTACCACAGAAGAAGGTGGCAGTACAAAGGCATGGTGCACACAGGAAGTGTCTGGAAGTTCATGAGTACAGCTCAGATTGCTAGTGTGACTTCTGCAAAAACCAAGACTGCAGAGATCAGCATATGGCAGAACACCACAACTATCTTTGTTCGAATGCAGAAATGAAGAGAGGTACTGCAGGACAGAAAGGTCATGTCGGCCCTGTGTCAGGGGAAGAAACACAGAGGAACAAGAAGAATTCCTCAAGAAACTTTCTCCTGATCTGGCAAAGCAATGCAGAGATGTCTTTTCCAACACCACATCCAGGGCCCTTAGTACTATTAAATAGTCACCTGGTCTTCTGTCAGAAAGTGGCTTACAAGAGCTCCCAGTACTAATGATGCTCCTTGAAGTCACCGCTAATGGAGAAGAAACAACTGGAATGCATGTTGATCTTGCATCAGACACCAACCACATAACTCACAGAGCTGCCAGTCAACTGAACCTCTGAAGTAAGGAAATCACCCTTGTTGTGCATGGTGTTGGAGGAATGAAAGTTCACATTGAGATGAAGAGATACCTCCTTAAGATCAGGATCAGTACCCCAAAAGGCACAATCAAGTCACAACAGATGGTTTGTTATGGCTTGGATACCATTGCTGATGTTCATAAAACAGTGACCCCGAAACAGCGGCAAAAATAATTTCCAGACATCCCACCCAAAGAATTGAAGAGACCCAAAGAAGTAAACCTTCTTATAAGCTATCGAGAGGGTCAGCTAGCACCGCAACAAGTCAGAGTTGTGGGAGACCTTGTGTGGTGGGATGCACCACTTGGAAAGACCCAGAGCTTTTCGAAGATCTTCGAAAAGCTGCCCATATGTCCAAAATACACTTTGCACGGTCAATGAGAGCGGCTGCTGTCAAGTATGAGGAGCTAGTTGGAGAGGTTGAAGATGACAACTGATGCTCAGGAGTCAAGAACTTCGACAAGCAGCCGTGATTTTTTTAAACTGGTGGAAGTGGGACAGCATTGGCACAGCTTGTGAACCAAGATGCGGAGGCTGTCCCTCTGGAAACTGCCAACCAGGTGGCAAAGAAATGACTCTTGCTGAAGAGAGAGAGCTTGAAGTTGTGAAAGCAGGACTCACCTACGTCACAGGGGATGACCACAGCAAGGAACCTCACTGGCAAATATCCCTGGTTGGAAGACCCAGCTTCTTTACCAAACAGTAAAAGTGCTGTTGAGGCGACTGTTCTCAGAACAGAGAAAGAGTTGGCAAAAGAACCAGAATGGAAAGTGCATGAGATGATTGCCCACGAAGCTGTCATGGAGCTATCTTGAGAAGAAATCCTTACTTGGACGGGGCCGGTCTGGTACGTAAGCCATCTCATTGTGCCGAACCCTCACTCTGTAACCACTCCAGTGAGACCAGTCTGGACCAGCAGTCAGAAATTTAAGGCCAGGAGCCTAAATGACCTGCTGATGAAAGGCCCATTTGTTTTGAATCCAATCCACTCTCACTTCTCATGATGACCTAAAATAACTGAGAACCATCACGACAAATATACTGAAGATTTTGAAAGCGGGAGGATTTGAACTGAAGCCTTGGGTCTTCTCAGGTCAAAGTGTGAGGAAGGACTGCCAGGCTGGCACACAGAAGAGCACAGTGATGACCATGGTGTTGCCAAATCAGATGATGACAATAAAAGCTCTTGGTTTGGGCTACCTGGCGGAGGAAGACAAATTGCATATTATGATGGGCATTAACTTCTCAAAGAGGAGGAAAATGATGAGGCTGAGCCAAGACCTTCTTCACAAGCAAATTAGAACTGAGACACCGAACCCTCTGACTAGAAGAGAACTGCTCAGCCAGGTGTCGAGCCTGTATGACCCACTGGGCGTAGTTACCCGGCGAAGCAGAAGGGTGCCATTCTTGTGCGGAAGGCATTCCAAGAGGCAAAAAATGAAAGTTGTCCGGTCAAGCAAACGTGGGACCTGGCACTTTTCAGATTGTCTCAGAGAAGACGCTGTTCGTTTCTTCGAAGAATACTCAAAACTCAGCAACATCAAGTTTCCCAGGGCTCTAACTCCTCCCGCTGCGTCTGGAAAACCACTGGCAATTACATTCTCTGATGGCAGTGAGCACACTTATGGGGCAGTTCTCTGCCTAAGGTGGGACTCCAGTCATTGTTCAATCATCAGACTAGTGGCGTCCAAAGCCAAATTAACCCCCAGGACATCGTATGGATTGCAGACCACAATGCATTGAGAGGACAATTCAAGCTGGGCAGAGTTGTGAGCACAAATCCAGATGGCAACGGCGTCGTCAGAGATGTGGACATTAAGTTCTTCCCAAGTTACTGTGTTCCGATGGTGAAGGCCAAGAGAAGCCATCCAACCTACGACAGACGGAGGGAGAAGATGTAAAGCACCATTCTTCATCGAGACATCAGGCGGCTGGTGGTTATACTACCTGTGGAAGAACAGACTATCTACCCCAGTTGATTCCACAGCATCAAGCAATCGACTTTGACTTCAGAGCTGGCGATCTCCCCGGTGTCTCCTTTGGTAGATCGAGTGGGAGGTGTCAAGTCAAACTAAAGTAGTAGCGAGAATTTGTCAATTCATGAGACAGGTAATAAGCAAAACCAGTGATTTGAAAAATACTTAAACTTATTAAAAAACAAAAGAATAATAACTTTAAAAAGCCAAGTGAGGGGAAAAAAACAAGGTTAGCCTACCACCGCCCAGGTTGAAACTTCACAGCAGGAAACTTTGACACTTTAAACACGAACAATTCAATGAAAACACATATTCTCATGAACTTATTACTCACAATATTTAGACAAACAATCAGTGCAAACAACTTTACCTGAGGAAATAGGTGAGCACATTGTGTGTGTGGGGCTGCAATCAACATTAGCAAAGTTAATTTTTTTTTTACACAGGAAAAAGAAAAGCGCCCCGCCAAAATAAAAGCGCGCCAACATCCGGTGGCAGGAGTACATTCTTCAAAATGAATGAGTGAATAGCTGATCATAAAGAACGTAAACATGTCATTTACAGTTTGCTCTTTAATAAGTGAATCTGTAACAACAGAAATATCACATTAGCCTTTTGGCATTTCGTCACACACGTGTTCTTGTCCAACATGTGATACTCCAGCACAGGATGTTCTTCTGATGACAAGAATTCCAGTATAACTCCAACATACATCATATAAAAAAGCACTGTATCTCCACATTGCAACAAAACGACTGTTTCACAGTAGTAAGTGTACTTAATTATCAATTACGATACCAAGTAGCCATATCCGGTCAGCATCACATCACCCTCGTTCATATCTGTTAGCTTAGTTTAGCTACATTCACGAGGTGTAATTATTTGTCATTGCACATACAGGTCCTTCTCATAAAATTAGCATATTGTGATAAAGTTCATTATTTTCTGTAATGTACTGATAAACATTAGACTTTCATATATTTTAGATTCATTACACACAACTGAAGTAGTTCAGGCCTTCTATTGTTTTAATATTGATAATTTTGGCAAAAAAGTAAAGAAAAACCAAAAATCCCTATCTCAAAAAATTAGCATATCATGAAAAGGTACTCTAAACGAGCTATTAACCTAATTATCTGAATCAACGAATGAACTCTAAACACCTGCAAAAGATTCCTGAGGCTTTTAAAAACTCCCAGCCTGGTTCATTACTCAAAACCGCAATCATGGGTTTTGACTGACTGCCAACCTGACTGCTGTCCAGAAGGCCATCATTGACACCTTCAAGCAAGAGGGTAAGACACAGAAAGAAATTTCTGAGCGAATAGGCTGTTCCCAGAGTGCTGTATCAAGGCACCTCAGTGGGAAGTCTGTGGGAAGGAAAAAGTGTGGCAGAAAACGCTGCACAACCAGAAGAGGTGACTGGACCCTGAGGAATATTGTGGAGAAGGGCCGATTCCAGACCTTGGGGGACCTGCGGAAGCAGTGGACTGAGTCTGGAGTAGAAACATCCAGAGCCACCGTGCACAGGCGTGTGCTGGAAATGGGCTACAGGTACCGCATTCCCCAGGTCAAGCCACTTTTGAGCCAGAAACAGCGACAGAAGCGCCTGACCTGGCTACAGAGAAGCAGCACTGGACTGTTGCTCAGTGGTCCAAAGTACTTTTTTTCGAATGAAAGCATATTTGGAAGTCATTCGGAAATTAAGGTGCCTGAGTCTGGAGCAAGACTGGGGAGAAGGAAAAGCCAAAATGCCTGAAGTCCAGTGTCAAGTACCCACAGTCAGTGATGGTCTGGGGTGCCATGTCAGCTGCTGGTGTTGGTCCACTATGTTTTATCAAGGGCAGGGTCAATGCAGCTAGCTATCAGGAGATTTTGGAGCACTTCATGCTTCCATCTGCTGAAAAGCTTTATGGAGATGAAGATTTCATTTTTCACGACCTGGCACCTGCTCACAGTGCCAAAACCACTGGTGAATGGTTTACTGACCATGGTATTACTGTGCTCAATTGGCCTGCCAACTCTCCTGACCTGAACCCCATAGAGAATCTGTGGGATATTGTGAAGAGGAAGTTGAAGTCACCAGACCCAACACTGTGGATGAGCTTAAGGCCGCTATCGAAGCATCCTGGGCCTCCATAACACCTCAGCAGTGCCACAGGCTGATTGCCTCCATGCCACGCCGCACTGAAACAGTCATTTCTGCAAAAGGATTCCCGACCAAGTACTGAGTGCATAACTGAACATAATTATTTGAAGGTTGACTTTTTTTGTATTAAAAACACTTTGCTTTTATTGGTCGGATGAAGTATGCAAATTTTTTGAGATCGGGATTTTTGTTTTTTCTTTACTTTTTTTGCCAAAATCATCAATATTAAAACAATAAAAGGCCTGAACTACTTCAGTTGTGTGTAATGAATCTAAAATATATGAAAGTCTAATGTTTATCAGTACATTACAGAAAATAATGAACTTTATCACAATATGCAAATTTATTGAGAAGGACTTGTACAAACGTGTGGATAAACGGCTAACATTCACACACATACATCACTGATGCTACTCAAATATATTATGCACAATTAACTCTCACCTATAACAACCGAAATAGCACATTAGCCTTTGGCATTTCGTCACACACTTGTTCTTTTCCAACATGTGGTACTCCAGCACAGGATGTTCTTCTCCGCTGAAGCGACGCACATTTGGCGAGACACCTCCCCTTGTGGCAAAATCGTGCTATTACATCCCATTAGTTATATGTCTGTTTGGAGAACAGTTCATATTTTAACAATGCAACAAGCGTTAACTTTACAATACAGTCAAAAATGTGTGGGGTGGCTTTCTTGTCCTTACACTGTCCCCTCCAAATTTAATCGTGTCCCGTCGACTGTATGACGACTGTCTCTCCTGGTCCTCTTCTGGCAGGTCGAGATGAAACTCTTTACTGATTCCCATATTGCAGGTTTTGTTAGGCTTTCGGCGAACGCCGGAACTAGGACCCCAAGATGCGAGAGTAATGATATTTAATACACACAACGGAAAAAATACAAAAGGGGAAAAGCAAGGCAAAAGTCCAACACAAAACACACGGAATGCTCACGGGGAAAAAAGGCAAGAACTAAGGGAGCTACCAAAACACACGGCAGAGGAAACTAGCAAAAGGCAAACTCAAAAGCACTGCTGAAAACCAAGCAGGCTCACGTGGATGACATGAGTCTGGCAACAATCTGGCGACGAGTGGTGGTGAGCTTGCTGCTTAAGAGTCGCCGCCAGATGGGATGCAGGTGCGTCAATTAGCTCATGATTGGCAGGAGAGGTGCGCTGCAACGAAAAGCAGAGAGGAGAGGGGGCAGCAACACAGCGCACAGAATCGTGACAGGTTTTCTGCTTCTGTTTCTCCAGTCTCTGGATGGTCATCCCATTCCTCTTTTCTGCCGTTTGACGCCGTTCCTCGATTTCCCTGTTTACCACTTTCCATCCAAAAATCTCGCTCCAATCGTCCTCATCCTCAGCACTGTGCTCCCGTTTTGCTTCTTTTGATGCCCGTGTGTTTTTCTTGGTCTTTTCCTTCCATGGTCTTGCATTAGAATCACTCTTTTCTGCAGGCAGGAGGTCACATGGCAGCAAAAGGTTTCTATGCACGATACGAGTTCTCATACACCGGGCTGTCCTTTAGCTTCAGCCGCGTCACAATGTGCACTTGTTCCTCCAAGAATGACCTTAGCTTCCCTGGACCTCCTTTTTCATTAAGGTTTCGAACCAGCGCTCTGCACCCTGGGTACAGCTCAGCATGATAGGCCTTCCTGTCATGCATATCTTTTGTTCGTTTCCTCTCTTTACAGGCTGTGGTCGAGGTCAGCTTGCAAGCTGCTTCCTTCCGGGCTCTCCATTTCTCTGCATAGTATTTGTGGGATGAATCCTGAATCTCGTCTGACAGGCCAAACATCAGGCGTTAGGAAGCTTTGAGTTCCGACCAAACAAGAGGAAGTAAGGAGCAGTGGCCTCACTGCGTGTGCAATTATACGCATGGACCACCTTGGCCAGGGACACATTCCAGTCTGCTTTGGCTGCCTCTGGAAGGTTTCTGAGCATCGCCAGGAGTTAAACCTTTCAACATAGCTATTCCCCTACGTTTGATAAGGTGTCATCCTTGACCCTTTTACCTCGCTGTATTCTTCTAGCTTGGCAAACAATTTGTTCTAAAACTCCCTCCCCTGGTCATGGTGAATTCGAGTCATGAATCCAAATTGCAAGACAAAGTCACCCCAGATCTTGTCTGCTGCTGTTTTAGCTGATTTATCCCTACAGGGTTAAGCCTGGGCAAATCGGGTAAAGTGGTCCATCACCACAAGAATATATTCATATCCTCCACGACACTTTTCTAGATGTATATAATCAATGGAGACCAATTCAAATGGGTAAGTGGTGACAATGTTTGTGAGTGGAGCTCTGGTTGGTCTGTTCGGGCACTTATTTTTCAATCAACTGCACACTCTTGTGATGTAATGTTCAACATCTTCCAGCATATGGGGCCAATAAAAGCGATCTCAGTTAAGAGCGAGCAGCCTCTCTACCCCTTGATTGCCCATTTCTTCATGTAGTTCTTCATACACAAGTCTATGGAACTTTTGAGGCAAAAGAAGCTGTGAACGGCTAGCAGTCTTACTGTGAGCATCATCATCTATGTGCAATTTGTGTCTCTCTCTTACCATAGCAGCAACTGCCTTGTTCCTGGCCTTGTTCCTCGTTCTGAGTAGATTGCTGGACACAGCCATGGCTCACTTCCCTGCATCTGAACAGTCACCGCGTGGGTCACACTGTCCATCACCTCAGGTACCACCGCCTGCGTGCAGGCTTTCATGTACTGTTCCATATCTAAGGGCATGCGTGAGAGACCATCAGCATCTCTGTTGACTCGGCCGGGTCGATATTTAATGGAGAACTGGAAGTCAGCGAGTTCAGCTACCCATCTGTAAGTGGTGGCATTCAGCTTGGCTGCGATGACCACATATGTGAGGGAGTTGTTGTCGGTGGAGACCACAAATGGAGGCAAGTAGTACAGATAGTCTTTGAACCGCTCACATATTGCCCACTTCATTGCCTGAAACTCCAGCTTAGTGAAGGTGGTAGTTTTTCTGAGGCGCCGTTAGAGTTCTGGACCCATATGCAATCACCACCAGCTTTCCATGTTGCCTCTGGTACATCACGGCCCCAAGGTCTTCCTAGGAGGCATTGCAGTGCAGGATGAATGGCTGCTCATTTTCAGGATACCCTAAAACAGGTGGCTCAGAGAGAAGATCTATTAGCTGACAGAGTACCTGTTGATGTTCAGCTGACTACTGGATGGGGTGAGATGATGGCAACTGGCCCCCTTTGCTTTGTGTTTTGCCATATTTTCTTGATTTCTGTTTTCCCTTGTCAGCTTTTTCTGTGGGAAGGAGGTCATAGAGAGGCTTCGTTATGCGTAAAAAGTTTGGAATGTAACTCCTGTAACAGGAGATAAATTCAAGATGCGTCCTCACATCTCCAGTCTTGGTGGGAATTTTCTGCTTCAACGCTTGGACTGGTGCAAGGTCTGCAGGATCCATGGTATGACGATCTTTGGTGACCAGCCCTCCCAGGAATCTCACCTGATTCTTAAAGATCTCACATTTTCTTGGTGTCAGCTTTACTCCATGGGTCTGGTAACACTGCAGGACTCTCCTCAAGTCATTTAAATGGTTCTCAAAGGTCTGGGAATGTACCAGATTGTCAACCAAGTAAGGAAGGCATATTTCGTCTCTCAGCCCCACCAGGCACTCCTCCATCGACCTCTGGAACTCTGCAGGATCGGATGACAAGCCGAAGGGAATTCTCACCCACTCGTAGAGTACCCAAGGTGTAACAAATGCAGTGAGACTTGACTTGACTCTTCAAGGAAGCCCTGATAAGCCTTGCCTTGGTCCAGGACCGAAAACCAGGGAGCCATGTTGAGGATGTCTTGAATGCGAGGTATTGGATGGCCGTCAGGAATGGACTTTTTGTTTAGCTCCCTGTAGTCACAGCACAAGTGGAGGCTCCCATCCTTCTTCCGCACGCACACCATTGGATTGCACAGGGGGATTTGGACTTGGCGATCCAACCTCTGTTTAGTAAGTCTTCAAGATATTCCCTTACCTCTTTGTGGAGTGGTTTTGGTACTCAGATATAAGTACGCTTAACAGGTGTGGGGTCATTGAGGCAAATCTTGAGCTGCAGTCAGGGTATGGTGCCAACATCCTGTTCATCTCTAGCAAAGGCCTTCCTTTTCTCCCTCAGTAGCCACTTCACCTCCTGCTGTTCCTGCCCCATATTATGCTCCACCACTTGTGTGGATACTTGTTGGGTGAGTGACATTACCTTTGTCAACTGTCTCTCTTCAACTGGTCGTGTAGCTGCAGAGTAGCTAGTTTTGACCATCTGAGTCCTTCTGAGCACAGTTCTTGGTGGCAGTGAGATGTCATGGGCTGTGTTATTTGTGACTGGCATAATAATGCGGGACCAGGGAGCTCGGTGCAACCTCACCACACTCATCTTGAAATCTAACCCCTGTGGTAACTGGAGAAGTGGATCTAACTCAATAAGGACATCCTGGTGATCAGGGAGTGGGCCTGCTCTCACGCTACACAACACCGCTTTTGTTATGTTTTGATTGTTTTGGGGCCTTTATCTGGATCCTGCATCCCCTGGATAGATGAACACTGTGTCCACATTTGAAGCAACGGTCACACTCCTTGTCTGTTCTTCTCCTCTGGTTCTCTTGGCGCTGCCAAGAGCCATTCTTTCAGCTCGATTGCCCTGAATAAGAACTTCTGTGGGGATTCGTGACTGTCTTGGGTGATATTTATCAGCCGATGATTAAGTTTGGTGGAGCTGTCTTCTTTGTAGTGCCCCTTTAAGATGGTACGAAGCTGGGAACGTGAGAGGTTCGTTTTGAGTTCTAACATATCACAGAGATTCAGGCCTGGGCTGATGGCTCTCACCACGGCTTCAATGATTTCGGCCTCACTGTGGTTTCTTTACAGTCCCATTTCAATTTGATGGCTGAGGTTTGAATATGACAATTTGTCTCTCTGCCCCCTTTCGCCAATCTGTCATTTTATTTTGCGTTTCCAACTTATAATTACTTCAGGCGGCTTCATTTTTGATGAATCTGGTGACGCAGTTAGCGGATTGGGCCTCTCCATTGGGCTCCTTTTCGTCAGTCTTGCCATCTCCTCCTCCAGCCTTTTTGTTGAGGACTCGAAGATTAGTTGCAGTGCTGCATATTGTTGTTGTAGACTGGCCAATTGTGCAGCATCTTGACTGGTCTTATCCTCGTCTACCTGTGTCTGGTCATAGCTATTCTTTATTTCAACAGCACTTTTTGTCGAACGGTCCATAAATGCATGTGCCACCTCTTCGTCTTCATGTTCTATTATTGAGTCAACTTCTTGACTTACTAAAGCAATCAGCGTGTGCTTCCTTTTTGCCTTATCAGTTGGGATTTTAGCGTGCAAGCACACTTCTTGCAGCTGTTCAAACCTTAACTGCACCAGGATCTCGCTCAGTCGATCATGCAATTGCTCCAGCTCCATCTTCAGTGTGTTGCGTCTGTGGGTATCCTTCCCTGCTTCTCAGTAGCACCAATGCTCCCACCACTGCCACCAATTTTTGTTGCACACATGACTAATAAAAGGAGATGTGTACTGGTTGTTTGCTCTTTCATAAGTGAATCTGTAACAACAGAAATAGTACATTAGCCTTTTGGCATTTCGCACACACTTGTTCTTGTCCAACATGTGATACTCGTGTAACGGAGTGTAAATGTGCTGTAATAAATTATGGTGACGTTTCCCTGACAGCAATGATTGACAGTGGTTCAACAGGATGCACATTAAGCGAGCCGGCCGCAGCACTCTTGTTGGAGTGCATCCCAAATATGAAGCGATACTCCGTCATCGTTGGATGTGGCGGTCATCAAGTAACACCTTCAGCTGTGTATAATGTGGAAGTAGTGGTGTATGACTGCAAGTTAGCTGTGCCCATGTTTGTGGTTCCTGGACAGACAGATGACATGATCCTGGGAAGTAATGCCATCAAGAAGATTATTCAGCTGATGAGGAACACTGAGAGCTACTGGCGGCTCATGTCGGAACCCAGTAGTGTTATTGATGAAGACTGCCACCACTTCTTCTCTCTTCTTTCCAACACAGAAAAATGGAAAGGCGAGACTGTACCTGACCAAGTTGGCACACTGAAGCTACAACAGTGTGTCATACTGCAGCCAGAGAGTGAACACCTTGTGTGGGGTAAGCTTCCTGCATCAACACCCTTGTCAGCTGGCAGCACTGTAATAATTGAACCAACTCGGTCGCAGTGCAGACCAAGACATATCCTGGTTGGCAGAGTTGTTACACCTATGTGGGGCGACCGATGGCTGCCCATGAAGATCATCAACCCCACCAGTAAGCCAGTAGTTCTAAAGAAGAACAGCAAACTAGCAGATGTTTTTCCCTGCATCGCTGCTGAAGACTCGTCTCAGCCTGACCGCATCCACGTCCTCTCCCAGTCAGTGACCGATGCTGCGAACACAAGATCCAAAGACAACATCAGGTCGGCACTAGACAATCTTGGACTACAAGATCTGGATTTGGATGCATGTGCTGTTTCAGACCAGTGGCTAGACAAGCTTTTCCAGATCATTGAGAAGAGCCAATCTTTTCACGGAACAAGATAGACTGTGGGGAAGCATCTGACTTTGTGCACAAGATACATCTCGTGGTTGAGAGGCCATTTCGCCTACCTTACCAAAGAGTGCCACCAAGTCATTATGAGAAGCTAAGAACAGCTCTTAATGAGATGGAGGAAAAAGGCATCATTCGTAAATCCACCAGTGAGTATGCTTTGCCCTTAGTTCTTGTGTGGAAGAAAAATGGAGATTTGCGTATTTGCACGGACTTCAGGTGGCTCAACGCAAGGACACTGCGGGACGCGCACCCACTGCCTCACCAGGCTGTCCTCTTCTCCACTATGGACCTCACTTCAGGGTTCTACAATATACCCTTGTTTGAAGAACACAAGAAATATACTGCTTTTTCATCCCCCTTTGGCCTTCATGAGTAGAACCGGATGCCACAAGGTCTGTCAAACAGCCCCGCTACATTCATGCGGATGATGCTTTCCATTTTTGGAGACGAGAACTTCACTAGCCTTTTGTGCTACATTGATGACCTCATGGTCTTTGGTGCAACTGAGCAGATAGCACTTGAGCGGTTGGAGATGGTTTTTTCCCGTTTGAAGAACCACAACCTTAAGCTAGCGCCAAAAAAGTGCCACGTTCTCCATAGATCAGTGAAGTTTCTCGGCCATGTTGTCTCTGAGTCTGGGGTGCAGACAGATCCTGGGAAGGTCGAGGCGATCAGCAAGGTGCAGGTGTCTGATTTGATGGAGAGTGATGGTACCACTCCTTCTCAGAAGAAGATTTGATCTTTCTTAGGAATGGTGTTATATTATCAACATTTCATTGAGGATTGCTCCATCAAAGTAGGCCCCTTTTCAAGCTGCTCTCAGGCCATGGGACTGATGGCAAAGCCAGGCGAGGGAAAAGGCAAGACGTGAAGCTCTCAGGTCATGCAAAACTGTCAGCAGAGGGCTGGACCACAGAGTGTCGCAACGCCTTTGACACCTTGAAGCATGACCTGTCACACAGTGTGACGCTGGCCCATCCTGACTTCGGAAAGCCTTTCATCCTTGCTGTTGATGCTTGGTTTGACGGAATTGGAGCCGTATTGTCCCAGCTCCGACCCAATGAGAAAGTTGCAAGACCTGTGGCATTTGCCAGTAAAACACTGACTCGTTCGCAGTTGAACTATCCAGCTCACAGGCTTGAGTTTCTTGCTTTGAAATGGGCCATTTGTGATAAGTTCTCCCACTGGCTCAAAGGAAGACACTTTACTGCATGGTCTGACAACAACCCCTGACCTATATTTTGACAAAGCCCAAGTTGGACGCCTGTGCAGCAAAGGTGGGTGTCAAAACTTGCGGCATATGATTTTGACTTGAAATATGTCCCAGGGCCCAGGAATACAGTGGCTGACGCCTTAAGTCGTGTACCTTTTGTCCAGTCCTGTGTGAGTCATCGCTTGGTAAAAGAGCCTTACCTGTCTTTGTTGGATGAAGTCAATGGAGTTGTGAATGAGACAGTGCAACATGCTTTTCGTTTGACCACCAACTGTCATGTCATTCAGGCGTCAGGAGGCCAAGCTGACGAAGGATTTTTCCCCAGGACAAGGTCCCTCTCAGTCATCTGGAGGCGTTGTTGATGCTGAGGAGGTGTCTGCCATTTTGGACGCACACCAGACTGGCGGTGTCTCTTGGCTACCTGGAGCAAGTCCGATGTCATTACAGCTGCCCGAGGAGGACCCATCTGTTGTCGTCCCTCGCAGTCATCTGCACAATCTGCAGCAGCAGGACCCTACAGTAAGCAGAGTCCTTTTCTATGTTCGCCGACATAAGAGGGCGTCAAGACACGAACGAGCAACTGAGCCAAGCCGTGTGCTCAGGTTGTTGAGGCACTGGGAAAAGTTGAAAGTTTGTGATGGGAATTTTTACAGAGTGAAAAAGGACCATCTCATAAACAGGAAAATATTTCAGTTTGTGGTTCCTGAGTCCCTAAAGAAGCAAGTCCCGCATGGTGTTCATGACGCAGCTGGTCATCAGGGCTGTTCAAGAACACTCACCCTGGCCAGTGAACGATTCTTTTGGACAGGGATGGAGAAGGACATCTTAAGGCATGTTGGACACTGCCAGAGGTGCATCTTGGGAAAGACGCCTGACCCAGAAGCCAGAGCGCCTCTTGAGAACATCCGTACTTCAGCTCCTATGGAGTTGGTGTGCATTGATTTTTGGACAGCTGAGTCTGGTGACAGGAAGTCCACCGATCATGACTGATCATTTCTCAAAACTGGCCCTCGCCTTTCCCTGTAGAAACCAGTCAGCAAAGCAAGTAGCTCGTTGCCTGTGGGACAAATTTTTTTGCATTTATGGGTTCCCCAAGAGAATCCATTCGGATCAAGGAGCGAACTTCGAAAGCAGGCTCATCAAGGACCTCCTTGAGATGGCAGGAGTGCAGAAGTTGCACACGACACCATATCATCCGATGGGCAACGGCATAACATAAAGATTCAACAGGACTCTTGGGGGCATGAGAAGGACCCTCCCCCCAAAGTCCAAGCCAAGATGGCCGCAAATGCTCCAGATGCTGACTTTCTGCTATAACTGCACAGTGCATGAGACCACAGGCTTCGCACCATTCTACCTGATGTTTGGACGGTTCCCACGCTTACCTGTCGACATCATGTTTCACCACGTCTTGGAGACTCCTAATGTTATTACTCACGATGAGTTTGTTCACCACCTGAAGAAGGATCTCACTGAGGCCGCACAAATTGCTCAACAGCACGCCATAGGGGAGCAAACCCGTCATGCCAAGATCTACAACCGCAAGATCAGAGGGTTGCCGTTGGCTGTGGGTGACAGGGTGCTACTGGCCAATCGAGGAGAGAAAGGCAAGAGGAAAGTTGCGGACAGATGGGACTCAACACCTTATGACGTGGTGTCTGTGAGATCAAGGATCAATGTGTACAGGATCCGAGATGTTGACGGTGGAAAGGAAAAGGTCGTGCACAGGAACTTGTTGCTCCCGGTGGATTTCCTGACATTCCCAGGTCAGGATGAGCACCAGTCAGTCTCTGGAGAGTCACAGTCCGATGCACATTGTGTGAGTTCCCGGAGTGCCATTTCAAGTGATCAGGAGGATGCCCAGGCACGTGCTAGGAACTGGCTCATGCAGTCGCCGGTCCAAGCTGAAGCAGGGAGTGACTGTATTTCTGTGGAGGATGACTTTGACAATACCACTCAAGTGGAGGACATTGAGGAATGCCAGTCTGTGGAACCACCAGGCACTCTTCCTGCTGAATCGGCCCATAGTCACATTAGTCAGATCCAGTCCCGGACACAGCATGTTTGACATTCGACCTACCTGATGCTTTGAACAACTCCACACCTGAGGTTGAGTTTGAGGAGGTAGTTTGCACACATCCCCGAGACACACAAGGCCCATTAGTCTTTACGAGGTGTGGGAGGAGTATTAACCCACCCGCTAGGCTTATATGTGAGATGTCACACCAGAGGATAGTGGTGCCACCATTAGTTTGGGTTTGATGCAGCCAATGGGGATTTGTGTGAATCAGTGGTTTTGTTAATTCGAGTTGATTTGTGACTCAGGTGACTGGAATGTCCACTACTGGGGCGTAGATATGTGCAAGCAATAGGTACGGGTTCTGGTACCGTCCCGTTCCTATGCACTTCTTAAGGAAGAATTTCTGCCATTGACTTTCCTGTTGTACATCATTGCCCGAGGTCCACATGCTATCTTTGATTTTGTTCTTCCTATGTGTTGCCTCACTTCAGCATAATTTATGGGGGGTGTATGTAACGAAGTGTAAATGTGCTGTAATAAATTATGGCAGAAGTGTTGCAACAGCGCCTGTTGCCGGTGAGTGGTGGCATGTGCGGATTGCTGCAGGGAGTGCCCAGAATGGTTAGAGGAAAGACATGGTGAGTCACGTTTTTGCACTGTCCGGGATATTTGGTGATGTAATGTTTACTGTGTGTTTGTATTTTGTCATGTACAATGTAGTGTGCATTTAATAGTGTTCGCTGACTGGAATGAGCCAGTTTGCACTTTTGAGTGAAGTTTTGTAGACTTTGATGCAGTTTCTTTGTTGAACTAACTTGTAATCATTTATGTGCAATGTAGATTATCCCGTGACCAAAGACCAAAACGCTCACCTGTCATTCCTCTGTGGAACTGTTGTTACAGGTAATGTTCTGTGTCGTTGTGATTATGTTGTTTGCATTATGCTGTTTCTACTTGTTGCTACTTTGCTAATGCTAATTGCTGGGCCTCATTGAGTGTTGCACGCTGTGCAGCGGTCAGTTGCTGGAGAGAGTGCCCAGAATTGTTAGAGGAAAGACATGATTATCCTGTGACCAAAGACCAATACGCTCACCTGTCATTCCTCTGTGGAACTGTTGTTACAGGATAGGGCATACGGCCAATAAAAGAAGTTCATAATCCACCTGACTGTGTGATGCATTGAGGCGGTGGCATTGTGGAGCTGCATTCCCCCACATCAAGCTGCGGACGGTCACACTCGAGCACAGGATG
>NW_026559851.1:0-22382 GCF_027744805.1 Dunckerocampus dactyliophorus | reverse complement strand
GCCTCGTGGCCTGAGGAGCTAGTCTCCTAATTACCGTCTTTTGCGGACTCTGGAGTATAAGTCAGATCAGTCACATATAGCAGCATATACAGTAGTTGTCACAAGCTGATGGTAATATGAATTAACATTTAAAAACGTAGTTGCATTGGTTTATACCGAACTTCATCAAATACCTCAAATAGTGGCCTCCGTTATGGTAGAGGCAATTTATTACCAACTTGCTGACTTACTAACTTGCTAACCAAAACAGCAGCTCCTACAAACAAATCCTTTTTTTTTTTTTTAAACTTTTCTTAGAATCTTTGGCAAACTCCCTCACAGACGGTTGTGCATTGGAACCTCAGTTTGCGTCATTAATCCGTTCCAGAAGGGCCAGCTCAAACCGAAACGGTATTGTTCCCATAAAGAATCATGCAAATCCAATTAATCCATTCCGGACACCTGAAAATGTTAACATAAAACACTTTTTAAAATAGTTTTACAATTGTAGTTTTACATGCCAAACGCAACTCACCGCAAAGCCAAAAAACTGACATATTCACAATAATAACACAATAATAATATTCACTGATATTGTGTTGTGATGGCTATTATGTAACACACTCATAATATTGGCCACAAGTATGTTTTTTTTTTTACTGTCAGTGACGCTGACAGCTCAATGCACACTGCAAAATACAATACCAGTGAGCAGGAATCGGTGCTTATCCAGCCCTGGCATGAAACCACATATTACTATTCCAAGATTTGTAGACTAGAGTACTGACAGATCGACTGCAAGATTGACTGGAAAGACAAGTGAAAGTGATCCATGTTTAGCTAGCAATTTGGCATGAAAACCCACATTATTCTAAGATTTGTAGCGACGCTGCAATCACAGACAACCCTTTGGATTTATTGTTTCACGCTACAACAGATAGCACATTAGCCGCTTAGCTAGCGCATCAACCATAACCAGTTATTAAACAAGCCAGTTAGGAATCAACACTGCATTAGCCGAGCACTAGGCTGGCTACCGCTGAGAATATTAGCAGAAGAAATGTGGACTGACTTGCTGCCACCTTGGGGCGCCTTTCCTTGGTGCAATGTCTTGTGGGTTTTTGACTTTTAATTCCATCTGTAGTATCAAAACATTTGTTCCTCGAAGTTTGCCGACACATCTGACGAGGTGATGTCTGGTGGCGTCTTTTAGAAATGTCTCCTCGAGCGCTCCAGCAAACGCCTTTGACACAACAAGTGGGCATAATATAGTAATAATATTTTTAAAAAATACATATATAACACACAACAGCAATCCATCCAGAACTGGACCATAACAATAGGGAAAGCATTGCAGTGGACGACAGCTTCCAGGTGGGAACTTCTGGTGTAAATGTCACTTGCTCCTCCTCCAGTCACACAATTTTAGCATATTTCAACATCGGAGCACACGTCTAACACAGTAAATATGCCTTTCAGTGTTATTTTAGATAACAAATAACAAGGTTACCATGTGTTCTGGTGCCATGAGCACTTCAATACTTACTACTACAGTGATAAAGCCAAATAATGGATTGGACAGAATGCAAAGAAGTGGAGGAATGAAGAAAGGGGGGGGGGGAACAGACAACTGTACATTACTTGATAATGACAACAAAGTTTTAAAATGAGTGAGTTATAAAATGAGTCAAGCTATTTAACCTTGTGCAGACGAATTAATAAAATATGTGGTAGCCTCAGGTTGCAGGGAACGTATGCAAATGTTACGGTATACGTGAATTGTTCCTCACAAGGGTGTGAGTTAGGTTTCCCTTTCCTTGCATTACACTTTAATTTCATGGCTGGCTGGGGCTTTGCTGATAAGATTAGAAAATGACTGTTTTAGGTAAAAGCACAGTAAAAACATGTCTTGCATCATTTTTTATATCCGTTCCGAAATAAGGAACAATAGATAACCTCTATTCCGTTTGTGTGTCTTTTCTCTGTTTCAGTGGTAGACAGCAAGGTGATCCTGGAGGGTCTGCAGAGGTACACCCCGATGCCAATCTATCTGCCTGTCAGCTACCGGATCCTTAATGCTGAGTCAGCTTTCTTCCTACAGGAGGCAAACCAGGATTTAATGAGGAATTCCAGCCTGCAGGCCCGCACTGAGTCCTTCTTCATCCACCAGGCTCGCCACATGCCCTCTGTCAATGCTAGCTATGGGCCGCTATCGGTCCAACAGCCGGTCCCGCTGGAGATGCTGCAAACACAGCCCGGGCCGTTCAACCAGCACACTTTCATTTCACCATCAGAGCCAACATCGGCGTCACTGTCGCCGCTCTTTACGTTCAACTGGAAGGTTCACACTTATATCATCAATGAGAGGATTCACCCCAGCTGGCCCAAGGTCCAAGTGTTATTCTACATAGCAGGGAGGGACTGGGATGACTACAGCGCCATCCAAAAGCTGCCCTGCATCAGGATGTTTGCCTTCCATGAGACCCAAGAGGTACGGGGGACATGTAGGCTGAAAGGTGAACTCGGGATTTGCGTTGCGGAACTCGAGCCTCTTGCCAGCTGGTTCAGCCCACCCACTGTCAGGCCAGGTCGGCAGAGAGTGTCCGAGCAGGCCCAGGGCACCCCTGTGGAGCTCTATTACATGGTTCAAACCACTAACAGTGGGGACTGTAGTGCCGAAGACTCCAGGAAAGGCAGTGCGATTCGCACGGAGCAGCACGGTCCGATGGGCTACTCTGCTGGTCACACAGCCATGCAACGCATTGGGAGCGTCAGGCTCTTCCAGCCGTTATCGGAGCTGAAGCTTGACGGTAACTTTTTGGTCATGGTGCCCTCCAAACCCATCCGTCAGAGAGAAACCGTCTCGGCTTTTCTGGCTCTGTCGACACTTTCCTCTGTGCAGATCTTCACCCTCAGGTGAGCAATTCTGACAAGCTGTGTCAATTAAGCCTGTTTCAAGTCTGATCCCTGATCAAGTCGAGCTGCTCACTTTTGAACTGAATCATTCGTCCTGCAGTGCATAGTCAAACCTCACTGCTGCTTTATGGTTGTCATGAGACTTTTTTCTTTTTTTTGAAGGCATCACAAAAAAAGCTTCTTGTGTGAGGTGACATATGATGATGAATGTGATTGAACTAAATGTTGGTCGAACCCCCCAAATTGTTTGACGTTCGGGGCATTTGGGTTTAGGGGCTCCACTGAGGTAAAAGTGGATGATAGCCAACTAAGACTATGTTGGAGGGCGCCTGTGTCTCTTTCTTTGAGTTTTCAGTGCAGGTAGCTTCGTTTGTAGCCGGAAGCTTGTCTTCTTCTTTACTAGTTTTGACAGTTAACAGCATTTTGAAACTCACACTCCTGACACCAACACACACACAACAGTAAGCGAAGCAGCAACAAGCCAAACGTAGTTTGTTTGCTTTGTGGATGATCAACTCGTCCATTGTGAGGGAAAAAAAAAAAAACCCACAATCATAAAGGCTACGCCCAGCTTCACACTGCTTCCTGCAGACTCATTTAAAAAGCAAATGATAAATCACACAATTAAAAAATAGTTGAGCAGTAGGGGGAAAAACAAATGCGCATTTAGCCCAGCCTAGTGACATTTGCAGCCTTCAAACTGTCATCAGTGGGTGAAATTGTGTGGTTGCAACTCATTTCCGAGAGAAGAAGAATCACTGATGCTATGAATGATTTTGTTCTGACTCATGTAAAATGACTCAGGAGAGAAATTTAGAGTAACTAAGTGACAAAATGTGATGACGTCATATAAATTTAATCATTAAAAATAATCGTCAGAAACTAACTGTCAAAATATGATTGATGACTTGACACATCAGATGACATCATTTGGGAGGGGCGTGGTGAGGGGGTGTGGGGAAAAGGAAGAGGCGTGACTTTGTTATTTACATTAGAATGTGGCTATTATTCTAGAGGAGGGTTGATGGGCGTGGTTAAGGTGGTGAGGGGGGTGTGGAAATATATGAGATGTCTTATATAACGAGGAGTGTTTCAGTCAGACTATGAGTGACTGCTGGAGAAAAAAAAAAAAAAAAAAATGGCTGTGTTCAGGAAAAAGAGTCTGCATCTTGACGGGGGACGTCTGGTGGTTAGTGAGTTTAGAGGTATGGGAGTAGTTCCCTTTGTGGATCTATACAGTTATGAATATATGGAACCAGAGGTTACGCAGCTGAGAATTTATTCTACTGAATTTGAAAAACTGAAGAGCTCCATTCAAGATTTCATCGATTACATGCAGCATGTGCATGATGAAGGGGAAGTAGGACTTACGAGAATGCCGCCAAGTGTAGCGGTGAGAACGGATTCGCTACAGCGTGAAGGGGAGGGATCTTTTTTCGTCGATTGTTCGAGATCACACATCTGGCTGCTGGTGAGATATGGCTCCTCTGATGCTAATAGTGTCAGACCAAGAACTGTTATGGAGAAAGAGCGGCATTTCCCAATTCACCTGGCGTTCAAGGTGGAAGACTTCCCAAAGCTGGGTGATCTCTTGAAAGAAATGAGTTTGTTTTTCACTCAAGATAGTGTGAAGCGGAGGCATGACCTGCTGGAGAAGAGGTTAACCACTCGAGCTGAAGGCGGTGTTGGAAGACAGAGGCTGGCTAGTGTTAAAAGGCGGATAAATCTGAACCCCGTTTTTGACAGAGAACTGGAGGCTGATGGATTGGCCAGGAGAGGCTATGTTTCTGAATTGGAGACTGATTCCGCGTAATCACGCATGCGGGTCTCCGCCTTCTACACAGACCTCCCAGTCCTGCTTCTCTGACCCCTCCCACCAGAACCCTCCTACCAGACCCGCCTCCCACTAGGCCCTCCATCTACAAGACACGCCTCTCAGACCGGCCTACCAGACACACCCACTCGTTTTAAAATATAAATACAGAAGAAGTGGGAATAGAGAAAGTACTTTACTTCATCATGGCTGATTTTTCCTCGGACAACGCTCTGACCTCTCTTGCTGGAAACAACGTCGGCAGCAGCAGCACCAGCTGCAGCAGCTATGAAATCCGGGATGAAGAGCTTCTCAACTGGCTGTCAAACATTTCTCAGACATCTTCAGGACACGCTGAGATGTATAGGCCACTTTTCCACCGCTATCATGAGAATGATTCGACCCTTGTCACGACGTGTGAAGCGCAAGAGTACCAGACCGATCCCTACGCGTGCATGGTGAAGGGGGACATAGCGCTCACCCCTGGTCGGATCACTGGAGGATCCATAGCCAGCTCCGGTTCTCCACCCAAGGTGACTGAGCGAGAGGTGCCAGAAGGCTCACCGATGTATACAGTCGGTTGTTTTTCCCAATCCCTCGACAATGGACAGAGCCATGGCGAGCTACCATGCGGACCTCCATCCTACTGTCCATACTGGGGGGATAATGACAGCGGGGAAGAGGCAGCGCCTGCTCCAGTCTACACCATAGGAGCACACAAAGCGGTCCTGACGCCTCCAGACTCGCCCGCGCCTCAGTCTCCGATAGCGGCGAGTGGCGGATTTCTAGACACTGTAAAGGCGTGCGTGGCTAGCGCCGTGCAAGTGGTGGTGCAGGAGCAGATAAAAAAAGACTGTTACGGCTGTGAAGTCGATCACCCTTCTCAACGTCAGCATCCCTGTCTCTATCCTCCAGAACCTGGATATTTCAACACTAACTTTAAACTGTTAACAGAGAATCTGATGACATGGGAATTTCTTCCAGCTCTCAAGTATACACTGGAATTACTTGGGTTAGACATACTGGATGCTAGAGTGGAAGGAGCAGCGGAGGCTTTTCTTTACGATCTGAAGCCTGAAGAAAACATTCTGGAGAAAGTTGCAGAGATCAGGCGCGCCTACATAGAAGACGACACGGATAGGGAAGATCTGCTGCAGCGTTTCCTCGGTTTCTGGAATCCTTGATTCATCAAAATGGGAAATTATTATTTTAAACCACCCCCTAAACCAGTTGACAGTTTTCTTTTAAAACATGCAATTGCTAATCGGATCAATGATGCATCGTTATATCTGGCAAGCGGGGATGTCGATACAAAAGACTTGGAGCGTTTTGAAAGAGTGATGGCCATTGTAAGGGATAAGGGTCCTTTAGACCACTGGGAGAATCTGGTGTATCTCGGGTCAGACTTAAACAGCGATGGTTTTGAAGCAACATTACGGGGCATTATCGGGAATATTTCTGTGTGTAGTCTCAACTCTAGTCTCATGCACGTCTTGTATACCTATGTAGTCGATGTAGCGGTGTGTAAACTGAAGAATGGAGATAAAGTTGATGTTGATCAGTTGCTAAATGTATTACATGCTTTACACGCTTCAATTTTGAAAAAAAAAAAAAAAAAAAGATTTTTTGTTTTTTTGATTTAATATAAAACATGTATTGTAATCACTAACTGTGTAATCACTAATCATGTGTGGTCATCAATAAAGTCGAAGTCAAAACATTGTCGTATGATCTTTTCTGTTCACTAGTAGACATGGCTTCAAAGAAGACAGAACGCATGCTGAAGAGTATATATTATGATCCTGCAAGAGCTGGATCTTATGGTGGGGTTGAAAGACTTCAAAAGGCTGTCGAAGAGCAGACGGGAAAAAAAGTTAGCGGGGATGAAGTGCGAGACTGGTTGTCAGCTCAGGATGCATATACCTTACACAAAACGGCACGAAAAACTTATGCTAGAAATCGTGTTTTTGTTCCTCGTCCTTTGTATCAATTTCAAGCCGATCTTTGTGATATGAGTGCTCTGTCTAAAGACAATGATCGGTTTAAATTCCTGCTTACAGTAATAGATGTATTTTCCAAGAAAGCTTATGCACGACCACTGAAAAACAAGACAGCCTTTGAAGTTGCAAAGGCTTTTGCTTCAATTTTAGACCAGAGTGGTATTCCGGCTAAAATTCAAACGGATTCAGGGAAAGAATTTTTTAATCGACTCTTTGAAAAACTAATGATGAAGTACAACATTCAACACTTTGCAACAGGAAGTGAACTGAAAGCATCAGTGGTGGAAAGATTTCACCGTACGTTGAAGGGAAAAATGTGGCGGTACTTCACTGCAAAAAACACTCGTAGGTATATAGACGTAATTCAAGATTTACTCGATAGCTATAACAACAGTTATCATAGTGGAATAAAAATGAAACCTGCGGAGGTAACCCCTAGCAAGACCTCGCAAGTGTTTGAAAATTTATATGGGACACTATCTCTGAGCGCAAAACCATCCGTATTTAAATTCAAAGAAGGAGACATTGTACGGATTTCAAAATACCGTGGAGTATTTGATAAAATGTATGAACAGTCATTCAGCGATGAATATTTTATAGTGAACGAACGTATCCCCAGAGTCCCCCCTGTTTATAAATTAAGGGATATAAGAGGTGAAATTCTGAATGGAACATTCTATGAACCAGAACTGCAGAAAGTGATAATTGGTTCTGACACTCTTTTCCGCATAGAAGAAATTTTAGACCGGAAAATTAAAAATGGTCAGAAGATGGTTTTAGTCCGGTGGCAAGGATGGCCTCGTCAGTTCGACTCTTGGCTAGCTGCTAACGAGGTCGTTGAGCTCAGGAAGAAGAGAAACAAGAAAGACCAGGAAACAGCACAATGACAGGACGAGAGTCTTTCTACGTGACACTACCGTCGAATGCCTGTAATGACATTTTCCCGAGCAATACCAGCTCGAACTATATGACAACATTGTCACAACCTATAGAGCTGGATGGAGCTTACGAGGTCGCTTTAGCTGAAATTATGTATTGTCATACATGGAATAATATACGTGGGGGTGAGAATGGTTATGAATTATTGGATCATTCGAAGCCAGCGAATCCTCCAATGTATATGAAAATTCCTAGGGGACATTATGACAGCATTGATCTAATACTGAGGGAGATAAATGCTTTATTTAAGTCAGTAAACATTGATCTAATTTTTCATTACAATTCTATAAACAGAAGAATTTATATATTAGGGAGTGCTAAATATTCTATCAAGTTCGAAGCGCCGCTGTCCTACATGCTGGGTTTTGAACCCGGTCAATGGATTAAAACAGAAGGAAATCCCGTGAGTAAATATCCCTGCGATATTAACGGCGGTCAATATAATTTTTTCGTCTATACCAATATTGTGGAAGCACAACATATCGGAGACTATGTTGTTCCCCTTCTAAGAATTGTTAAAAAGGAAGGATCTTACGGTGACCTGATCACTTTCTCCTACAACCGCTTACACTACGTTCCTGTCAATAAACAGCGCATACAGGATATCCAGATTGAATTAAAAACAGATTTAAATACCCCGATTCGATTCACATACGGGAAGACCATCTGCAAACTACACTTTAGACCGGTATCAAAGATCTTGATCTGAATTCAACAGAATAACCCAGAATGAATTCGCAAAGATTTGTGGATTATTATGTGAATCAGGCTGGAGGCGGATCACTCAACGGATTTGTTGGTGCCCCGGTTCTTTACGGCAGGGGATTTGGTTCTATGCTGAGTAGGGCATTCAGATTCGTCTTGCCTCTTCTTAAACGTGGAGCTAATATTGCCAGGCCACATTTGAAATCTGCTGTGAGAGGGATAGCATCTGATGTTGTTGGAGCTGTAACCAGCCATATTGCCAATCGTCGACGTGACGAAACTCAGGACGGATCGGGACTACTACGAATAGCACGTGGAAGAGGAAAAAGAGCTCTAGCAGCATTATCACACGCTATACCAAAAAAGAAACGTAAAACCTCATCGAAAATACACCGGAAAGTTAAAAGTCAACGAGGCGGAGGGGATATATTTTAACCATGTCTCTTACACATCACCTCTCGTCAGAGTGCACCAAATCAGAGCTCGACCTCTTTGCTCCTCCGATGACACAGCTATCTATAGATCAGACCAATTATGTAGAGATCCATCCTTTGAACTCTATTGCTGATCAAGAAGTGTTAGATTTCCTGATACCTGGAAACGGGAGTTTCTATCTAGATCTAAACTCAACACTACTCTATTTACGCCTCAAGATTACAAACGCCGATGGGACTAATCTCGGAAATGCTGATAACTGTGGAATAATACAGTACCCTCTAAATACTATATTTTCACAGGTAGATGTCAGTCTGAACGATGTTCTCATTAGCTCTTCATCCGCAACTCATCCTTACAGATCTATTATTGAAACCCTCCTCAACTTTTCACGACAAACATTGGAGAGTCAGTTTTCAGCAGGTCTGTGGTACAAAGACGATGGCGATGATTTAGATTCAATTGACACGACACCTGGCGGCCCCAACAAAGGCCTTATCAAGCGTACAAGCTTCACTCGTGGTTCGCGACCATTCGAGTTAATTGGTCCCCTGCACAGTGACATTTTTTTTTCCGAAAGACTCCTGCTAAACAATGTGGATGTGCGATTGAAACTTGTAAAGGCTAAAAGTGCTTTTACACTGATGTCCGCTGCAGCTGACGAGTTCAATTTAAACATTCTGAGTGCTAGCATTTTTGTGAAAAAGGTGCAAGTCTCGCCGGATGTCATGCTAGGACATTCAGCCGCTTTAATGAAATCCAACGCAATTTACCCGATAAGTCGTGTTGTTGTTAAAAATTTTAGCATTCCAGCGCAGTCACGTGTATGTTCACAGGACAACTTGTATCTGGGTAGACTTCCAAAATATATAGTCGTCGGAATTGTCGACCACAGAGCATTTGTCGGAGCAAGGGAGCTGAACCCATTTAAGTTCCAACATGCAAATCTTGAATACCTCTCTCTCAGTGTAAATTCACGCTTTATCCCGGCGAAACCTTACCAACCCAACTTTAATACACATCAGAGTGTTCGCGAATTTTACAATCTCTATCTGGGAACAAACAGACACCTCAGAGACGCTCCCCTGAGTATTGACCGCGAAAACTTTGAAAATGGTTACTCACTGTTTCTGTTCAATCTGTCAAGAGACGATGAAATGGACGCTGAAGCTCTCTCTCCTGCGCTACATGGAACATGCCGTTTGGATTTAAGATTCAGAATGGCGTTACCGAGAACTATGACATTGATTGTGTACGCTTGTTACGACAGTGTCATAGAGATAAACTCGAAGCGTCAGGTTCTGATCGACTACTAAAACTGGAGAAATGAACAACCATCAAATAGATTCTATCCTGAGACCGATCTTGGGCGAGACGTTTGGAGGGGTTTGGCCTAGTGATTTACTGCCAACTAAGATTGATAAACGACCGTGCTATCTCGTCGTTAACACCCATGACCAAACCCGTGAGGGTGAACACTGGGTGGGGATGATTATTGAAGCTGAACAAGACAAATCATGCTTCTTCGACAGCTATGGCCATGAACCGGATTTTATATTTTATCCTGAAAGTTTTATAACTTTCCTCACTAGAAATTCTCATGAAATACGCTACAACAAACTCCAAGTACAAGATGACAACTCTTCGACTTGTGGCGCCCATGTTATTTTTTTCCTCTGTCAACGCTTTAAAGGACTCTCTTTTCAAGAAGTAATGAGGCTGTATTCTGATAATTTAAAAAAGAATGATGCTCTTGTCACCAAGTTTGTCAAGAAAAATGTTAAATGTATTTCACATGTGAAGACCGCTAAAACCTGTAATCAGAAAGCATGCTCTTTAAAACTATTTAATGAGTGTTATATCTGTTCTGAATAAATGCTCTTACTCCGATGTATAATTCCCAATAAATTTTTATTGGTAAAAAAAAAAACATACAGTCTGCATGAATTCATTTGTATCGAGTGAAATCTAACCAGTTGGAGGGGATCGGTGTAGACAATCGCCATTCAGACGCTGTAGGTGTATACAGTTGATGAACGAGATTCGGACTGTCATAATCTCTGTCTAACGGTGATGCCGCCCCAGATTTTTTCCCCCCGCGTTTTCTCTTACTCCGACGTATCTGAGGGCGAGGTTCACTCGTGGTATTGGAGGGTTTAAGTCGTAATTGCTCGCGTGCGTGAGTGTTCATAACAGTTGTGATTGGAATATTTAATTCAGAAATTGTTTTTAAAAATGTATCCCATCCGCGAGGTACGGTCCGTCCGTGGAATCGACGGTTTGTCAGAGTTTTCATTAAATCGAAAATATGAGACCCTTTAATGAGGTTGTCCTGCACAATTATCTCGCCTGAACGGTTCCATCTTAGAAGGTCTGAATTACGAAGCTTCTGTAGAATATATGCCGCATTTTTCCGATTGCGTGATCCTATGTTGTCTAAAATCTCTTTTTCAATGTTGTCAGGACGTTCTTCCTCTTCAACCTTGACATAGTCACCTACATCTTCACCTCCTTTCTCTGTGGGTGTAGTAGGTAGTTTCAAAAGTATTTCACGACTGCGACTCTCCTCCTTTCTGAGTAAGGCCAGATATTTTTCAAGTAGATCGTTATAATGTAGTGACTTGCTGTATGCCGGTCCAGGTTGTTTTAACAGACGTTCCATTTTCTCTTCCAAAACATGCTGAGCTTTCTCGCTGATGTTTTCTGCATGCGTCTTCTTCTGGGTTAAAGTCTCTAGTTGATGGGGGGAAATCATGTACATTTTACTAAATGACGCCATGACGATGGTCTGTGTCTATCTCCCACCGGTAAACAAACTGGTTAGGAGTGGGATTGCTGCTCCTAATAACGCCCCAAGGAAACCACCGGACTGTGTCAACACCTTACGCTTATGTTTTATGGCAGTTTTACGGTTAGCAAAGAGTTTGATGATTTTTTTCTGCTTTTTTAACCTACTGTACTGCTCGGAGGATAGTGGGATGTTCCCCTTCAAAACATTCAAAGCTATCTCACAGACTGCCAGGACGAGATCTTTCGATGCATGGCTAAGAAGGCTCTGTCTCTCTTTTGGTTTTAGACTGAGCAGGGCTTTTAAAATGGGGAGGTTTCTTTTAATCCGCTTTGACATGGTTTAAATCACTTTTTATACTGATACACTACAGGCCACTCGTGTGGAAGTATGCCGCTTCTCAGTCGGAAATGTTCTGGACAGTCGGGTCTTAAGTCCACGATTAAATATGAGTAGGGGTCTTTAGTCGCGTCATTAAAACTCTGAAGAAAATATTCTCTTCGTCCGGGGAACATTTGCTGAGCCAGAATTCTAATCTGCAGTTTATCACGAGGCGATTTGAAAAGGACCATATAATTAGTGTTTAAACTAATAGTTCTGCTATGTTTTCCTTGATGAAACAAGTTTTGAACTAGAAAGATTACAGATAATTTTCGATGATGTCTATACATTGTAAATGCCTTCATTAATTCATCATGATTCGCCCCAACGTCCATGCAATCATCGACAACTAAAAGACTGTGCTGATTTGATGGAAAAATATTTTCATCCGTCAAAGAGTCAGGGATTCCTTCAATAAATTTAATCTTTACATCTCTAGCCAATTCATCATACATGGGTTGGTAGGATGAATAGCTCCAGATGATTCGATCGGGAACTCTGGAAAAAGTATCCTTCATATTTTGGAGTACATGTTTCACAAAGAACGACTTCCCACTTCCACTTGCCCCTACAAGGAGAGCGGTGAATGGAAGTTTGAAACGAGGATCAAAATATACTTCTTCCATGTTACGCATCTGCTGTTTCTGTAAACTGGCAACCTAAATAACCAGAACACTGATTTTATTCACAGACATCAAGATGTAAACACAAACAAATGAAGAAGGGTTTATTGATATAGCATATGTGCATATATGATTTACTACAGATTACATCATGACTAAAAATACAGAATACATCTTCAAGAAAAACACAGAATACATGATAAAAAATATAAAAAACAGAATAGAATTACAAAACAATGATATAATTCTAAAAAGGTCTGGGTAGAAAAGTCATCAGGTCAAACCGTCATAAATCTACACAGTCCTTTTCAGAAATTGCTGCCGTTTCATCCTGGAACTAATAACCAAATGGTAATGTTTTTCCATCTGCAAGGAGTCGTCTTTTATCATAGACAACTGCGAAGTTGATTATGCGTTGTTTATTAGTGAGTTCAAAGGCTTTCATATTGCGAGTAATTTTATTGTAATGTGTAGAGATTTCACGCCGATTGTCCGGCTCTCTGAGATATCCCTCTACCAGATCTGTGAGGCTGTCAAAGTTAATTTTTTTACAGTTTTCATAATTTTGTGTAATCCCTTTAGCACGTAAAGTCACCTTACCCTGTTGTGTGAGATAGGCATACGATTTGGGACCCGCAGCGCTCCAATTGCATATGTAGTCTCCATGATCTAATTCTGATGTCAAATCTCCGAGATAATTACCGAGTGGAGGGTTATATTGATCAGAGGGGCTGCTTGTGTAAACGATAGAATCAGTGTCACAGTACAGAACACGATCTTGGAGCAAATCTAATTGCTTGTAAAGTTCAAGTCGTGCATAAGAAGTTGTGAACGCCGCTAGAAAAATATTTGCGTCGCCTGGGGGTAAGACACACCTAGAATTATGGCGCCATTGAACAAGTGCAATATCGTCATTTATGAAGTGAAACTGTGAAATGTCGTACTTGCTAGAAAAGAGAAATTCAAAAAAGCGTTGCGGTGTGCTCACCAGACTGGTTGAGAGCTGGTTTGATCTTTGTGCTAGTTTTCCCCAGAGAGAATTTAGCAGTAGTTTGGCAATCTGTCTTTTTGCGGGGTTGTAGACAATTTTCTCCGGATCGAGATCGATACCTTGCTTCTCTTTATAGTCACGGATGTAACCCTGTTTAGTCTGAAGAGTTTCAACTCCGCTAGGGTAGCCCGACGCCTCTTGCTTCTGTTTAAGGAAAGTGTAGATATAGTCTTTAAACAGCACATCTGATTTCTCTTCGAAGTTCCATATTTCGTAAATTTCAGCCAGAAAATACCCCTTTCGCACTGCCTCGATTACTTCTATCGTTACCCACACCCCTTGGAGGGCCCGTTCTTCATCATTGTGTGTACAGTCAGTAGTTTGATTGTTCACGAGTGCACATAATCGACACAGTGTGAAAATTAATTTCCCTTTGTCGTTTCTAATAGGCAGTACAGGGAAAAACAGTTGACGTGGAGGGTAAACTTTAGCATGTATTAATCCAAAGTAATTTTCAATGCTGTCAAAATCCTTTCGAATTATTTTCGGATGCCCTAATGGGTAGTGAAAATGTGCATTTACAAACGGATACAACGATGTGAAATCAACGTAATTTACACGCTCACCTGGGCTGACAACATGGCGGAGACGGATAGCAGCCGTACGGCCTCCATATAAGGCTGCTCTGGGATCTAACGGAATTGGTTCTTGAAACCTCTCTAAGAAAGATTTAACATTCGGGTCTGTTTTTTTCTGTACACTCCATTCGTGTTCCCACTTGATCACCACAGTTTGCACCTTGTAATCGTTTTGTAATCGATCCAGCCTTTTCAAAGTCTCAGAGTACACCTCACTAAAACAAGTCTTTGACAATGGAGAAACATCACTTCCCATATAACACTTTGGACAGCCATGAAAATAACAGCCTAGAAATTCAAAGACAACTTTCCCTCCATTTAACTCTCCATATCCATCAACTGAATAACGCCCAAATTTAACTTCACCTCCGTTCAAAGCATGTCTTATTGAAATCCCCCGTGAGAAGGCCTCATACTCAAGCCACTGTATAGACGCATGTGAGAAAGCCTTGCTGTTTGTTTTGTAATTGTTAGGACAGGGAATCGCGATTGTATTGGGTTTTAAAAATTTTGTTTGAAAGACATTCAAAGCTGCTGAAGCAATGGTCACACTGTCAAAAGGATCACAGTCTGTTGTTTTTATGAATTCATTACGGAAATTGCTTGCACCCTCGGCTAAGATTTCAACATCGTTTTCACAGTAAGATACTAACTCTGCATCATAGTCAAACTCTTGATCTTTGACAGTCTGATACCAGTTAAGGAAATCCTCTCTTTGTTTTGGACTCATTTCGTCAGGTGAGTACATCTCGGCCGGTGGATAGCTTCCTCTATAGCCATTTTTTGAAAGATCGGTAAATCTGTGTGGGAAGTAGCCTTTTTTAAGCTGTGTCTTACATCCCAACGCCTTGGAAAAGTCTCTGAGTGGGATAGGAATAAATGAGAACGAGTCAATAAATTTAAGTTGAAAGTCATTATCCAGGATCAGGATTATTTTACTCCCTTGTGCTATCACAGACGGTGACAAACCTTGAGTTACATAAGCATTCAAGATGATATGATGATCAAAACCTTTGCCAAAATGGGAAATGAAAGTTGTCTGTTTATGTTTTTTCTGTCGGAAATGGAGAAGAAATTTTAAAGCGCATGAATGCCCCTTCCAGACACGGCGCTCACCATTAAGTGACTGAGCCACCACAAGCACCGGAAGATGGGTTCCAGTGGTTTGAGAAGTCTCAAAATCAAAAAATACAATCTTTTTTTCATGTATTTCTTTTTCAGATTTGATTGGTTTTGTACGCATGTAACAGACATGTTTATCTTCGCCGCTTTCAATCATAGAGTTATTAGCTGATGTCTGCTCTAACTCATTGTTACGAGACGACAATGTTGTTTTAGGTTGTTTACAAATTGTGCACATCTTGATAGCACAAGTATGCTCTTTAGGATCTCTGATAGATGTGTAGTACAATGATTTACATCTAGGACATGTTTTATTGGTCTGACACATGCTGGCCATCTTTTTGATTTTCGGATGCCATTTTTTCTCGCGATGTCGTTCGTAGCATTGTCTATTTGTACAGAATCGATTGCAATCAGCACAGTAGGTTTTTTGAATTGGACCCTGTTTACAATCTGTGCAACAGATGTTGCAGCTTTTTTCACAGAAATGCTTATATTGACACTGATACCCTGTGTGACAATGTTTACAGAAAAACTTCACACCTAGAAATCCCTTAATATTATTTATCCCGTAAAAATGATTATTGTGTAAAAGCAGATAGCGTATTGTGTCTCGTTCGGGTGTTCCTGTTTGAAATGTAACCAGGTTGTTGTTTTTTTCTCTGTCAGACGTTTGGTAAAAGATAACAATTTTACACGCTAACAGCTCCTCAAATTTGACAACATCATCGAATGTGACCATTGTATCAGCAGTCAGACCTGCTCTGGTATGGATGTCCCAGCCTGCCTTTATGGCTTCCATCATCGTCAACTTCGGATTTGTCAGTAATGCCAGATTTACAGCAAAACATGTTTGATCGGGATTGGGGAGTACAAATAAATGTCGTGCTTTTTTCTTCACAATTTCGCTCGCAAGACATGATTCAATTCGTCTCTTACCCCCTCCCCGCGGAGCCTTCACAAAATTGACAATTAGCTCAAGCGATCCATCGGTGAAAACAGACATATTACTCTGGACTAATCTGTCTAAAAGTTCCTGTAATTGTGACACTGTCCCCTCTCCATAACGCACGCTCATTGAGACATCGTCTTGCAAACGATCAGCACGCAGATTAACTTGGATAACGTCATTTGGCTGGACATCAGCTCTGTGAATCATGCTTGAAATCCTATCGCGAAAACCATTTGTGACATTCAAATAAAATTCACGAAAATTGGGAATTGCAGATGGTGGTGGAAAGCGAAGGAAAGAGCGAATCTCAACATTATTAAATCTTTCACGGTTTGTGACATGCATGTCATCACTAGTGCAAGGTGCTGGAACATTAACAGCCGCACTATTTGTGTTGTTTATCCCCATAGATGTGGATTGACCCTCATTACTCTGATTGATGACGCTCTCTGTCTGTTCACCCTCGCCCCCACCCCCCACCTGATGGCCTCTTTCCAGAATGTTGAGTGCATCACAACACTGACTGTCTGATGGAGACCACGGGTCATCTATTTGACTGTTGAGTGCATCACAACACTGACTGTCTGATGGAGACCACGGGTCATCTATTTGACTGTTGAGTGCATCACAACACTGACTGTCTGATGGAGACCAAGGTCCTGAGTCAACATTGCTTTGCGATACGGGCGAAGGAACGGGGGAGGGGTATCTGTACATTTGGAGTAAGGAAATTAGCTCATCAGGGGATGGAAGAAAAACTTCTCCCCCTCTTTCAGGTGAATCATGCCGAGCCTGAATTGGGCTATTTTGGGGAGAAGGCTGATTAGCCCGGCCTTCAGATCTTTGACAGTTGATCTCTGAGATCAACTGGAGAAGATGCTCTCTAATTTCAGGGGAATTGTTGTGATCTGATTCCGCACTGCTATGCGGAACGGGGCAGGGGTATCTGTACATTTGGAGCAAGGAAATTAGCTCATCAGGGGATGGAAGAAAAACTTCTCCCCCTCTTTCAGGTGAATCATGCTGAGGCAGAATTGGACTGTTTCGGGGAGAACCCTGATTAGCCCCGCCTTCGGATCTTTCTCGGTTTATCTCAGAGATCAAGTGGAGGAGATGCTCTCTAATTTCAGGGGAATTGTTGTGATCTGGTTCAGCCATTTGTCTTTATCACCCGATCAAAAATTAGTCTTCAAATTGCAACCTGCGATGGACTCTTTGTGGCAGTGTTCTTTGTTCACGAGTGGCACGTCTAGCGTTAGCTGAATATGAATTGACAGAATGCCTGCGTCTAACGTTCTGTCTAAGTTGATTATATATATTCTCAATCATGCGGCGATTTAAACATGCTATATCATACATGTATCTTCTGAACACTTGTTCGACAATTAGCACAGAGGTGTTGAAATCCACTGTTTCAATTCCATCATTGTCTGAGACTATATCCCTCTGATTTAGAGCTTGCATGTCAACATATTCACTTTCACTATCTGGAAAATAATGAAATCTTTCCTGGTTGTAGACTCCAGCGTCAGATGTCTCCTCCTGTCCCGTTTCTTGTCCCACATCGGACTCTGCTGTGTTTTCCTCGAATTCTGTGTCGTTTTCTCCCTCTGTCACATCCAGCGTTGAGGGGGTCAGTGGCGCAATCCCTATAACAGAGCAGACTCTGTTATTCATCAACATTTACACAGTACATACAGAGATAATTGTTGACATAAATATGAATTCATTAAAACCGACACACATTTGTTTAACTTACCGTGACTTGAGTTTGGACTTGTAAACCCCACAATAAAATGCAGTGGGTTTTGGACCGGCGGTGTTAAAGTGTTTTCCACGAATCCCGAAGTCTGTCCCCAAACTCCCCCGTCTATCGTAGAGCGATCGCCCTCTGCAAATCCTGTGTCAGAGAGGATCTTGTTAGTCATCAGCATTTACACAAAACATAAAGAGCTAATTCCCGACATCATCCTGTATTAAACTAAACCTACACACGATTGTTTACCTTGTGCCTGGTTTTGAGGCGTTATAAAGTCCACATTAAATCCCTGCATTGGGTTTTGGACCGGTGACACTAGGGCCACTGGTGGCGGTGAAGTCAGATCGATCACTGGAAATCAAACATACTCAATTTATTTTATTTTCCCCAATATATATTATATAATCAACATCCTGGCTCTCTCTCTCTCTCTCTCTCTCTCTCTCTCTCTCTCTCTCAGAGGTAGAGAGACATGCGCACTCACACACACACACACACACACACACACACACACACACACACACACACGCAGACAGGCAGACAGGCACGCACGCACACAGGCACGCACACACACAGGCACGCACACACACGCACCCTGAGAAACATAAACCTCTAAAAGAAATTTCTTTCAGCTACATGATTTGAAAACGTACCTTCAATTGGTGAAGATGCAGCTCTCCTGTAAGTAGAAAAAAAAATTTACCTTTCAGGCTAAACACCCTAGATAAATTATATACAATATGAAACTTACGTACATGCAACAGCCCATGTCAATGTCCGATGTCTTGTAGTCGTCTCCAGGCTCTGTGTTCAAACTCTCTGTCTTGACGTTGTTCGCTGATTTTTGCGAGTGATCTGGAAACCTACCGTCGACACCTGCCTTTTATACCATTTTATACAATAGGGGAGGAATGTTTAAGTGCCAGATATGTTTTTTAAAGCCTCAATCACATTGTCTTTTTTATACAAACCATGAGGCCCCTAGTATTGATTAGAGCTAGCTAAAAAAGACCCCGCCACGGATCAGTCCAAAGAAACCCCCATCTACTATAAAAATGGTATTAAAATGATCTCATGTGAACCATGGGCCCCCGCTATTGACACGGGAGCCATGAGGCCCCCGCTATTGATTATAGTTACCTAAAAAACACCCCCATGAGATATGTTTTTTAAAACTACAAGCACATTGTCTTCTCCCGTGGGAAAACGAGACACCCTATTGATATTATATATTTCACACACCCGAGACAGCACCCCACCATTCTTTCTTTTTGCTTGAGAGACCCCCATAGATCACGCCCAGGAAATCCTCATCTACTACAAAAATGGCGCGAGTATTAAAATGATCTCATGTGAACCACGGGGCCCCAACCTAATGATCATAGTTACCAGAAAACACCCCCATCAGATATGTTTCTTCATCGCCCCAAGCAGATCCTGTTCCCCAGGAAACATGAGACCCCCACCATTCTTTCTGCTTGAGAGACTCCATACACTAAACCCAGAATGCCCCCACATACCCCCTCCCCTTCCCTCCACAGCCAGTGAGAGGTGTCTCCCACAAAAATGGCGCGACTATTAAAACGATCTCATGTGAACCATGAGGCCCCCGCTATTGATTATAGTTTCCTAAAAAACACCCCCATCAGATATGTTTTTTAAAACTACAAGCACATTGTCTTCTCCCGTGGGAAAACGAGGCCCACCTTATTCATAATATATACCGCACACACCCAAGAGTCACACACACACACACACACACACATCACCCCCCAAGAATCTCGCCCACACCCCCTCCCCTTCCGCAGCCCTCTAAGACCTCTCTACTCACAGTTTAAAAAAATGATGTCATCTGATGTGTCAAGTCATCAATCATATTTTGACAGTTAGTTTCTGACGATTATTTTTAATGATTAAATTTATATGACGTCATCACATTTTGTCACTTAGTTACTCTAAATTTCTCTCTCAGGAACAGTGAAACTAATCAGGTTGTACACTGGCGCTACGTGTCGTAGCCGGCATGCAGAAAAGCTGTCATTGTTAAACACATTATGCGACACAAATGGAGTTGTGGTTGTGTATTTGCCCGTTTCTATGAAGTGGTGTAGCCTTGCAGCTCTGGGCTTGGTAACCGTCTGGTTGTTTTGGTAATCCTTCATTCCGAAAACTTAACTGGTGAACCATACTGAACTGAATGAAATTGTACTGCTTGGTAGCTTTTGACCACAGGATGTTTTCATTTAAAAATACTGCAGTGCGTTTCATCCGTATTATCAGCAGTGGGCAAATTCATGGATTAGTATGTGGCATTAGAGATTAGAATATGTTTACATGTTAAGCCTTTGATTTGCCACAGAAGCCTCTCGATTGCAGGAAACCTTTCCATGACACTACTTGCCCACCGCCGTTTGTTTATTTGGGTCATTTACCGACTGGAGCAATTTAGGTAGTGTTGCAAATGCCGATTAAACAAGTACTTTTGAAACGGTGCAGACATTTAACGGGTCCTCAAACCCGTACCTAAAAAATGCAAAACATACCAAATTTGTCCAACAACAACAACATCATCTTTTTACTTTTATGGAATTATCTGACGTGCAAGTTGAACAGAATAGTCATCCAAAATTTAGTAATTTCTCGTTTCTCACGGTTAATTGGTCCTGTACCCAACAGTAATGAGTGAATTTCCACAAAGTAGGACTCCTTGTTTATAAATGAAATATTTTAATAGTTAGAGCATAGAAAACCTGTTTACAACCTTAAGGTCGGGAATACATTTTATAAGGGGCGTCAGACTGTGTTCTGTTGCATTACTTGCAAGTTACCTGCACAATATCACCTTCAAGCACTTGTTGCAGCTGGCATACTCTAATTTAGCACTGAAACGAGGCACAGAGCACCACTTAGTTTTTCAGTCCGATTACGGTGCCATTATAATGCCAAGTTGTGGTACGCATCCCTACTCGCTTTGCATTTTTCCAGCCTTAGTACAAGTCTATTTGTGGTTATTCCACATGAAAACGTCAGTCATTGATTGATCGAGAAATGCCTCGTATGAAAAATTATTCAGCGAGACTTTAATTGCGCTGTGTTGTTTGATGCAAATAGAGGCGTAAGGGATATTTCTGCTGGGGGTTCCTGTATGCCTGAGATCTAAATCATGACAGATGAAACTGTAAGTGTCTTCAAAGTGGAGCTGTGACACAGTGCCACTGCAATTTGTCAACCCTGGATGAGCAGGAAATCTGCCAAAAAAGCCTCATTGCTGTTTCTCTCACTCCAGTGATGATGAACTCCCATGAAGTACTACCGTTTGCTGTGTGTTTATCACACTCAACACCATGTGTGCATTAAATGGGAGCTTGGATGGCCGTATTTTCGCTACAGCCATGTCTGTAGCACCCAATAGCAATTTAAAAGGTCTCTTATTTTTACCCTTGGTGGAGTGCAGCCTTAAAATGCAACCAAAACTATTTCATTAGCAGCCAAACCTCAAAGTGTTTGAAAATTGCAGGCTGCTTTATAGAATGTGACTGCAAGCTTACCAAACTTTGTAATTGCACTCCTGATTAATCCTACGTTAAACTTTAATTTTGAGCAAGACTTTTTATCTTTTAAAAAAAACTAACAAACAAAACAAGCTAGCGCAGTGTTTATTTTTCTCTTGTTCTAGGAATGCATGATATTAAATAAACCATGCCATTAAAGTACTTGCACCATTCTTGAACGCAATTTGTTAAGGAATACTGGTTGATCTATGATTTATTTGGAATTTGAAGCTGTTAGTTAACAAAGTGTATTCTTGTCTCCTCTTGTTCTAGTTCTCTGAATCTCAAAATCTGACCAGGCCATGAATCTTTTGGGTTTAACTGTATACGTGGCCTGAATCCCTGCGATGATCTGGATGTTGGCACTGCTTCATAAGCAATATCACAAGAGGTGGGGGTCGGGGAGTGTGTACGCGTACATGAGGATCTCTGTCCTACGAGAGGGCCTTTGAGTTTTATTTTACTTCATTCCCTTTTCCGATTTGTGTATTGAACATAGTGTGACTGGAGAGGCTGTGACCATTGACAGCTTACTTTACAAGCAACTGTGCCGCATGTTTTTTCCTCAGCAGTGAAGGCATCATTAACTATTTACAGTATGTTGTTTGGACCCGCTCCCAACCCATCTCAATTCTGTTTTCACTCCCACTGATGCATCTCCTCCTCCTCCTCTGTGTTACTTGTGACAAATGAAGACTGAGATGGTCAAGCTTAGTTAAGGTTCCTGGCCTCTGCCCATCAAGTCAATCCTCCCACCAGCCACAATTATCAACCTCATCTTCTTATTTTT
>NW_026559850.1:0-20000 GCF_027744805.1 Dunckerocampus dactyliophorus | reverse complement strand
CCCTAACCCTAACCCTAACCCTAACCCTAACCCTAACCCTAACCCTAACCCTAACCCTAACCCTAACCCTAACCCTAACCCTAACCCTAACCCTAACCCTAACCCTAACCCTAACCCTAACCCTAACCCTAACCCTAACCCTAACCCTAACCCTAACCCTAACCCTAACCCTAACCCTAACCCTAACCCTAACCCTAACCCTAACCCTAACCCTAACCCTAACCCTAACCCTAACCCTAACCCTAACCCTAACCCTAACCCTAACCCTAACCCTAACCCTAACCCTAACCCTAACCCTAACCCTAACCCTAACCCTAACCCTAACCCTAACCCTAACCCTAACCCTAACCCTAACCCTAACCCTAACCCTAACCCTAACCCTAACCCTAACCCTAACCCTAACCCTAACCCTAACCCTAACCCTAACCCTAACCCTAACCCTAACCCTAACCCTAACCCTAACCCTAACCCTAACCCTAACCCTAACCCTAACCCTAACCCTAACCCTAACCCTAACCCTAACCCTAACCCTAACCCTAACCCTAACCCTAACCCTAACCCTAACCCTAACCCTAACCCTAACCCTAACCCTAACCCTAACCCTAACCCTAACCCTAACCCTAACCCTAACCCTAACCCTAACCCTAACCCTAACCCTAACCCTAACCCTAACCCTAACCCTAACCCTAACCCTAACCCTAACCCTAACCCTAACCCTAACCCTAACCCTAACCCTAACCCTAACCCTAACCCTAACCCTAACCCTAACCCTAACCCTAACCCTAACCCTAACCCTAACCCTAACCCTAACCCTAACCCTAACCCTAACCCTAACCCTAACCCTAACCCTAACCCTAACCCTAACCCTAACCCTAACCCTAACCCTAACCCTAACCCTAACCCTAACCCTAACCCTAACCCTAACCCTAACCCTAACCCTAACCCTAACCCTAACCCTAACCCTAACCCTAACCCTAACCCTAACCCTAACCCTAACCCTAACCCTAACCCTAACCCTAACCCTAACCCTAACCCTAACCCTAACCCTAACCCTAACCCTAACCCTAACCCTAACCCTAACCCTAACCCTAACCCTAACCCTAACCCTAACCCTAACCCTAACCCTAACCCTAACCCTAACCCTAACCCTAACCCTAACCCTAACCCTAACCCTAACCCTAACCCTAACCCTAACCCTAACCCTAACCCTAACCCTAACCCTAACCCTAACCCTAACCCTAACCCTAACCCTAACCCTAACCCTAACCCTAACCCTAACCCTAACCCTAACCCTAACCCTAACCCTAACCCTAACCCTAACCCTAACCCTAACCCTAACCCTAACCCTAACCCTAACCCTAACCCTAACCCTAACCCTAACCCTAACCCTAACCCTAACCCTAACCCTAACCCTAACCCTAACCCTAACCCTAACCCTAACCCTAACCCTAACCCTAACCCTAACCCTAACCCTAACCCTAACCCTAACCCTAACCCTAACCCTAACCCTAACCCTAACCCTAACCCTAACCCTAACCCTAACCCTAACCCTAACCCTAACCCTAACCCTAACCCTAACCCTAACCCTAACCCTAACCCTAACCCTAACCCTAACCCTAACCCTAACCCTAACCCTAACCCTAACCCTAACCCTAACCCTAACCCTAACCCTAACCCTAACCCTAACCCTAACCCTAACCCTAACCCTAACCCTAACCCTAACCCTAACCCTAACCCTAACCCTAACCCTAACCCTAACCCTAACCCTAACCCTAACCCTAACCCTAACCCTAACCCTAACCCTAACCCTAACCCTAACCCTAACCCTAACCCTAACCCTAACCCTAACCCTAACCCTAACCCTAACCCTAACCCTAACCCTAACCCTAACCCTAACCCTAACCCTAACCCTAACCCTAACCCTAACCCTAACCCTAACCCTAACCCTAACCCTAACCCTAACCCTAACCCTAACCCTAACCCTAACCCTAACCCTAACCCTAACCCTAACCCTAACCCTAACCCTAACCCTAACCCTAACCCTAACCCTAACCCTAACCCTAACCCTAACCCTAACCCTAACCCTAACCCTAACCCTAACCCTAACCCTAACCCTAACCCTAACCCTAACCCTAACCCTAACCCTAACCCTAACCCTAACCCTAACCCTAACCCTAACCCTAACCCTAACCCTAACCCTAACCCTAACCCTAACCCTAACCCTAACCCTAACCCTAACCCTAACCCTAACCCTAACCCTAACCCTAACCCTAACCCTAACCCTAACCCTAACCCTAACCCTAACCCTAACCCTAACCCTAACCCTAACCCTAACCCTAACCCTAACCCTAACCCTAACCCTAACCCTAACCCTAACCCTAACCCTAACCCTAACCCTAACCCTAACCCTAACCCTAACCCTAACCCTAACCCTAACCCTAACCCTAACCCTAACCCTAACCCTAACCCTAACCCTAACCCTAACCCTAACCCTAACCCTAACCCTAACCCTAACCCTAACCCTAACCCTAACCCTAACCCTAACCCTAACCCTAACCCTAACCCTAACCCTAACCCTAACCCTAACCCTAACCCTAACCCTAACCCTAACCCTAACCCTAACCCTAACCCTAACCCTAACCCTAACCCTAACCCTAACCCTAACCCTAACCCTAACCCTAACCCTAACCCTAACCCTAACCCTAACCCTAACCCTAACCCTAACCCTAACCCTAACCCTAACCCTAACCCTAACCCTAACCCTAACCCTAACCCTAACCCTAACCCTAACCCTAACCCTAACCCTAACCCTAACCCTAACCCTAACCCTAACCCTAACCCTAACCCTAACCCTAACCCTAACCCTAACCCTAACCCTAACCCTAACCCTAACCCTAACCCTAACCCTAACCCTAACCCTAACCCTAACCCTAACCCTAACCCTAACCCTAACCCTAACCCTAACCCTAACCCTAACCCTAACCCTAACCCTAACCCTAACCCTAACCCTAACCCTAACCCTAACCCTAACCCTAACCCTAACCCTAACCCTAACCCTAACCCTAACCCTAACCCTAACCCTAACCCTAACCCTAACCCTAACCCTAACCCTAACCCTAACCCTAACCCTAACCCTAACCCTAACCCTAACCCTAACCCTAACCCTAACCCTAACCCTAACCCTAACCCTAACCCTAACCCTAACCCTAACCCTAACCCTAACCCTAACCCTAACCCTAACCCTAACCCTAACCCTAACCCTAACCCTAACCCTAACCCTAACCCTAACCCTAACCCTAACCCTAACCCTAACCCTAACCCTAACCCTAACCCTAACCCTAACCCTAACCCTAACCCTAACCCTAACCCTAACCCTAACCCTAACCCTAACCCTAACCCTAACCCTAACCCTAACCCTAACCCTAACCCTAACCCTAACCCTAACCCTAACCCTAACCCTAACCCTAACCCTAACCCTAACCCTAACCCTAACCCTAACCCTAACCCTAACCCTAACCCTAACCCTAACCCTAACCCTAACCCTAACCCTAACCCTAACCCTAACCCTAACCCTAACCCTAACCCTAACCCTAACCCTAACCCTAACCCTAACCCTAACCCTAACCCTAACCCTAACCCTAACCCTAACCCTAACCCTAACCCTAACCCTAACCCTAACCCTAACCCTAACCCTAACCCTAACCCTAACCCTAACCCTAACCCTAACCCTAACCCTAACCCTAACCCTAACCCTAACCCTAACCCTAACCCTAACCCTAACCCTAACCCTAACCCTAACCCTAACCCTAACCCTAACCCTAACCCTAACCCTAACCCTAACCCTAACCCTAACCCTAACCCTAACCCTAACCCTAACCCTAACCCTAACCCTAACCCTAACCCTAACCCTAACCCTAACCCTAACCCTAACCCTAACCCTAACCCTAACCCTAACCCTAACCCTAACCCTAACCCTAACCCTAACCCTAACCCTAACCCTAACCCTAACCCTAACCCTAACCCTAACCCTAACCCTAACCCTAACCCTAACCCTAACCCTAACCCTAACCCTAACCCTAACCCTAACCCTAACCCTAACCCTAACCCTAACCCTAACCCTAACCCTAACCCTAACCCTAACCCTAACCCTAACCCTAACCCTAACCCTAACCCTAACCCTAACCCTAACCCTAACCCTAACCCTAACCCTAACCCTAACCCTAACCCTAACCCTAACCCTAACCCTAACCCTAACCCTAACCCTAACCCTAACCCTAACCCTAACCCTATTTACACTTTATTCTTTAATATTTACACTTTATTCTCTTAATATTTACACTTTATTCTCTTAATATTTACACTTTATTCTTTAATATTTACACTTTATTAACTAATATTTACACTTTATTCTTTTAATATTTACACTTTATTCTCTTAATATTTACACTTTATTATCTAATATTAACACTTTATTCTCTTAATATTTACACTTTATTCTTTAATATTTACACTTTATTCTCTTAATATTTACACTTTATTCTTTAATATTTACACTTTATTATCTAATATTTACACTTTATTCTCTAATATTTACACTTTATTCTCTTAATATTTACACTTTATTCTGTAATATTTACACTTTATTCTTTAATATTTACACTTTATTGTTTAATATTTACACTTTATTCTCTTAATATTTACACTTTATTCTGTAATATTTACACTTTATTCTCTTAATATTTACACTTTATTCTTTAATATTTACACTTTATTATCTAATATTTACACTTTATTCTCTTAATATTTACACTTTATTATCTAATATTTACACTTTATTCTGTAATATTTACACTTTATTCTCTAATATTTACACTTTATTCTCTTAATATTTACACTTTATTCTTTAATATTTACACTTTATTCTGTAATATTTACACTTTATTCTCTTAATATTTACACTTTATTCTGTAATATTTACACTTTATTCTTTAATATTTACACTTTATTCTTTTAATATTTACACTTTATTCTTTAATATTTACACTTTATTCTCTTAATATTTACACTTTATTCTTTTAATATTTACACTTTATTCTGTAATATTTACACTTTATTCTTTAATATTTACACTTTATTGTTTAATATTTACACTTTATTCTCTTAATATTTACACTTTATTCTGTAATATTTACACTTTATTCTCTTAATATTTACACTTTATTCTTTAATATTTACACTTTATTATCTAATATTTACACTTTATTCTCTTAATATTTACACTTTATTATCTAATATTTACACTTTATTCTGTAATATTTACACTTTATTCTCTAATATTTACACTTTATTCTCTTAATATTTACACTTTATTCTTTAATATTTACACTTTATTCTGTAATATTTACACTTTATTCTCTTAATATTTACACTTTATTCTGTAATATTTACACTTTATTCTTTAATATTTACACTTTATTCTTTTAATATTTACACTTTATTCTTTAATATTTACACTTTATTCTCTTAATATTTACACTTTATTCTTTTAATATTTACACTTTATTCTTTTAATATTTACACTTTATTCTCTAATATTTACACTTTATTATTTAATATTTACACTTTATTCTCTTAATATTTACACTTTATTCTTTTAATATTTACACTTTATTCTCTTAATATTTACACTTTATTCTGTAATATTTACACTTTATTCTCTTAATATTTACACTTTATTCTCTTAATATTTACACTTTATTCTCTAATATTTACACTTTATTCTCTTAATATTTACACTTTATTCTTTTAATATTTACACTTTATTCTCTTAATATTTACACTTTATTCTCTTAATATTTACACTTTATTCTTTAATATTTACACTTTATTATCTAATATTTACACTTTATTCTCTTAATATTTACACTTTATTCTCTTAATATTTACACTTTATTCTTTAATATTTACACTTTATTCTCTTAATATTTACACTTTATTCTTTAATATTTACACTTTATTCTCTTAATATTTACACTTTATTCTTTAATATTTAAACTTTATTATCTAATATTTACACTTTATTCTCTAATATTTACACTTTATTCTCTTAATATTTACACTTTATTCTCTTAATATTTACACTTTATTCTTTTAATATTTACACTTTATTCTCTTAATATTTACACTTTATTCTCTTAATATTTACACTTTATTCTCTAATATTTACACTTTATTATTTAATATTTACACTTTATTCTCTTAATATTTACACTTTATTCTTTTAATATTTACACTTTATTCTCTTAATATTTACACTTTATTCTGTAATATTTACACTTTATTCTCTTAATATTTACACTTTATTCTCTTAATATTTACACTTTATTCTGTAATATTTACACTTTATTCTTTAATATTTACACTTTATTCTCTTAATATTTACACTTTATTCTCTTAATATTTACACTTTATTCTGTAATATTTACACTTTATTCTCTTAATATTTACACTTTATTCTCTTAATATTTACACTTTATTATCTAATATTTACACTTTATTCTCTTAATATTTACACTATATTCTGTAATATTTACACTTTATTCTTTAATATTTACACTTTATTCTGTAATATTTACACTTTATTCTTTAATATTTACACTTTATTCTTTTAATATTTACACTTTATTCTGTAATATTTATACTTTATTCTTTAATATTTACACTTTATTCTCTTAATATTTACAATTTATTCTCTAATATTTACACTTTATTCTTTAATATTTACACTTTATTGTTTAATATTTACACTTTATTATTTAATATTTACACTTTATTCTCTTAATATTTACACTTTATTCTTTTAATATTTACACTTTATTCTCTTAATATTTACACTTTATTCTCTTAATATTTACACTTTATTCTTTAATATTTACACTTTATTCTGTAATATTTACACTTTATTCTCTTAATATTTACACTTTATTCTGTAATATTTACACTTTATTCTTTAATATTTACACTTTATTCTTTTAATATTTACACTTTATTCTTTAATATTTACACTTTATTCTCTTAATATTTACACTTTATTCTTTTAATATTTACACTTTATTCTGTAATATTTACACTTTATTCTTTAATATTTACACTTTATTGTTTAATATTTACACTTTATTCTCTTAATATTTACACTTTATTCTGTAATATTTACACTTTATTCTCTTAATATTTACACTTTATTCTTTAATATTTACACTTTATTATCTAATATTTACACTTTATTCTCTTAATATTTACACTTTATTATCTAATATTTACACTTTATTCTGTAATATTTACACTTTATTCTCTAATATTTACACTTTATTCTCTTAATATTTACACTTTATTCTTTAATATTTACACTTTATTCTGTAATATTTACACTTTATTCTCTTAATATTTACACTTTATTCTGTAATATTTACACTTTATTCTTTAATATTTACACTTTATTCTTTTAATATTTACACTTTATTCTTTAATATTTACACTTTATTCTCTTAATATTTACACTTTATTCTTTTAATATTTACACTTTATTCTTTTAATATTTACACTTTATTCTCTAATATTTACACTTTATTATTTAATATTTACACTTTATTCTCTTAATATTTACACTTTATTCTTTTAATATTTACACTTTATTCTCTTAATATTTACACTATATTCTGTAATATTTACACTTTATTCTTTAATATTTACACTTTATTATCTAATATTTACACTTTATTCTTTAGTATTTACACTTTATTCTCTTAATATTTACACTTTATTCTGTAATATTTATACTTTATTCTTTAATATTTACACTTTATTCTCTTAATATTTACAATTTATTCTGGAATATTTACACTTTATTCTTTAATATTTACACTTTATTCTTTTAATATTTACACTTTATTCTTTAATATTTACACTTTATTCTGTAATATTTATACTTTATTCTTTAATATTTACACTTTATTCTCTTAATATTTACAATTTATTCTGTAATATTTACACTTTATTCTCTTAATATTTACACTTTATTCTCTAATATTTACACTTTATTATTTAATATTTACACTTTATTCTCTTAATATTTACACTTTATTCTTTTAATATTTACACTTTATTCTCTTAATATTTACACTTTATTCTGTAATATTTACACTTTATTCTCTTAATATTTACACTTTATTCTCTTAATATTTACACTTTATTCTCTAATATTTACACTTTATTATCTAATATTTACACTTTATTCTCTTAATATTTACACTTTATTCTTTAATATTTACACTTTATTCTCTTAATATTTACACTTTATTCTTTTAATATTTACACTTTATTCTTTAATATTTACACTTTATTATCTAATATTTACACTTTATTCTCTTAATATTTACACTTTATTATCTAATATTTACACTTTATTCTCTTAATATTTACACTTTATTCTGTAATATTTACACTTTATTCTTTAATATTTACACTTTATTCTTTTAATATTTACACTTTATTCTTTAATATTTACACTTTATTCTCTTAATATTTACACTTTATTCTCTTAATATTTACACTTTATTCTTTTAATATTTACACTTTATTCTCTTAATATTTACACTTTATTCTCTTAATATTTACACTTTATTATTTAATATTTACACTTTATTCTCTTAATATTTACACTTTATTCTTTTAATATTTACACTTTATTCTCTTAATATTTACACTTTATTCTGTAATATTTACACTTTATTCTCTTAATATTTACACTTTATTCTCTTAATATTTACACTTTATTCTCTTAATATTTACACTTTATTCTGTAATATTTACACTTTATTCTCTTAATATTTACACTTTATTCTCTTAATATTTACACTTTATTATCTAATATTTACACTTTATTCTCTTAATATTTACACTTTATTCTGTAATATTTACACTTTATTCTTTAATATTTACACTTTATTATCTAATATTTACACTTTATTCTTTAGTATTTACACTTTATTCTCTTAATATTTACACTTTATTCTGTAATATTTATACTTTATTCTTTAATATTTACACTTTATTCTCTTAATATTTACAATTTATTCTGGAATATTTACACTTTATTCTTTAATATTTACACTTTATTCTTTTAATATTTACACTTTATTCTTTAATATTTACACTTTATTCTCTTAATATTTACACTTTATTCTTTAATATTTACACTTTATTATCTAATATTTACACTTTATTCTCTTAATATTTACACTTTATTCTTTAATATTTACACTTTATTCTCTTAATATTTACACTTTATTCTGTAATATTTACACTTTATTCTTTTAATATTTACACTTTATTCTCTTAATATTTACACTTTATTCTGTAATATTTACACTTTATTCTCTTAATATTTACACTTTATTCTCTTAATATTTACACTTTATTATCTAATATTTACACTTTATTCTCTTAATATTTACACTTTATTCTGTAATATTTACACTTTATTCTCTTAATATTTACACTTTATTCTCTTAATATTTACACTTTATTATCTAATATTTACACTTTATTCTCTTAATATTTACACTTTATTCTGTAATATTTACACTTTATTCTTTAATATTTACACTTTATTCTTTAATATTTACACTTTATTCTTTTAATATTTACACTTTATTCTTTAATATTTACACTTTATTCTGTAATATTTATACTTTATTCTTTAATATTTACACTTTATTCTCTTAATATTTACAATTTATTCTGTAATATTTACACTTTATTCTTTAATATTTACACTTTATTCTTTTAATATTTACACTTTATTCTTTAATATTTACACTTTATTCTCTTAATATTTACACTTTATTCTTTAATATTTACACTTTATTATCTAATATTTACACTTTATTCTCTTAATATTTACACTTTATTCTTTAATATTTACACTTTATTCTCTTAATATTTACACTTTATTCTGTAATATTTACACTTTATTCTTTAATATTTACACTTTATTCTCTTAATATTTACACTTTATTCTGTAATATTTACACTTTATTCTTTAATATTTACACTTTATTCTTTTAATATTTACACTTTATTCTTTAATATTTACACTTTATTATCTAATATTTACACTTTATTCTCTTAATATTTACACTTTATTATCTAATATTTACACTTTATTCTCTTAATATTTACACTTTATTCTGTAATATTTACACTTTGTTCTCTAATATTTACACTTTATTCTCTAATATTTAAATTTTATTATCTAATATTTACACTTTATTTTTTAATATTTACACTTTATTCTCTTAATATTTACACTTTATTCTTTAATATTTACACTTTATTCTCTTAATATTTACACTTTATTATCTAATATTTACACTTTATTCTTTTAATATTTACACTTTATTCTTTAATATTTACACTTTATTCTGTAATATTTATACTTTATTCTCTTAATATTTACACTTTATTCTCTTAATATTTACACTTTATTCTGTAATATTTACACTTTATTCTTTAATATTTACACTTTATTCTCTTAATATTTACACTTTATTCTGTAATATTTACACTTTATTCTTTAATATTTACACTTTATTTTTTAATATTTACACTTTATTCTCTTAATATTTACACTTTATTCTCTTAATATTTACACTTTATTCTTTTAATATTTACACTTTATTCTCTTAATATTTACACTTTATTCTCTTAATATTTACACTTTATTCTCTAATATTTACACTTTATTATTTAATATTTACACTTTATTCTCTTAATATTTACACTTTATTCTTTTAATATTTACACTTTATTCTCTTAATATTTACACTTTATTCTGTAATATTTACACTTTATTCTCTTAATATTTACACTTTATTCTCTTAATATTTACACTTTATTCTGTAATATTTACACTTTATTCTTTAATATTTACACTTTATTCTCTTAATATTTACACTTTATTCTCTTAATATTTACACTTTATTCTGTAATATTTACACTTTATTCTCTTAATATTTACACTTTATTCTCTTAATATTTACACTTTATTATCTAATATTTACACTTTATTCTCTTAATATTTACACTTTATTCTGTAATATTTACACTTTATTCTTTAATATTTACACTTTATTATCTAATATTTACACTTTATTCTTTAGTATTTACACTTTATTCTCTTAATATTTACACTTTATTCTGTAATATTTATACTTTATTCTTTAATATTTACACTTTATTCTCTTAATATTTACAATTTATTCTGTAATATTTACACTTTATTCTCTTAATATTTACACTTTATTCTCTAATATTTACACTTTATTATTTAATATTTACACTTTATTCTCTTAATATTTACACTTTATTCTTTTAATATTTACACTTTATTCTCTTAATATTTACACTTTATTCTGTAATATTTACACTTTATTCTCTTAATATTTACACTTTATTCTCTTAATATTTACACTTTATTCTCTAATATTTACACTTTATTATCTAATATTTACACTTTATTCTCTTAATATTTACACTTTATTCTCTTAATATTTACACTTTATTCTCTTAATATTTACACTTTATTCTTTTAATATTTACACTTTATTCTCTTAATATTTACACTTTATTCTCTTAATATTTACACTTTATTCTCTAATATTTACACTTTATTATTTAATATTTACACTTTATTCTCTTAATATTTACACTTTATTCTTTTAATATTTACACTTTATTCTCTTAATATTTACACTTTATTCTGTAATATTTACACTTTATTCTCTTAATATTTACACTTTATTCTCTTAATATTTACACTTTATTCTGTAATATTTACACTTTATTCTTTAATATTTACACTTTATTCTCTTAATATTTACACTTTATTCTCTTAATATTTACACTTTATTCTGTAATATTTACACTTTATTCTCTTAATATTTACACTTTATTCTCTTAATATTTACACTTTATTATCTAATATTTACACTTTATTCTCTTAATATTTACACTTTATTCTGTAATATTTACACTTTATTCTTTAATATTTACACTTTATTATCTAATATTTACACTTTATTCTTTAGTATTTACACTTTATTCTCTTAATATTTACACTTTATTCTGTAATATTTATACTTTATTCTTTAATATTTACACTTTATTCTCTTAATATTTACAATTTATTCTGGAATATTTACACTTTATTCTTTAATATTTACACTTTATTCTTTTAATATTTACACTTTATTCTTTAATATTTACACTTTATTCTGTAATATTTATACTTTATTCTTTAATATTTACACTTTATTCTCTTAATATTTACAATTTATTCTGTAATATTTACACTTTATTCTCTTAATATTTACACTTTATTCTCTAATATTTACACTTTATTATTTAATATTTACACTTTATTCTCTTAATATTTACACTTTATTCTTTTAATATTTACACTTTATTCTCTTAATATTTACACTTTATTCTGTAATATTTACACTTTATTCTCTTAATATTTACACTTTATTCTCTTAATATTTACACTTTATTCTCTAATATTTACACTTTATTATCTAATATTTACACTTTATTCTCTTAATATTTACACTTTATTCTTTAATATTTACACTTTATTCTCTTAATATTTACACTTTATTCTGTAATATTTACACTTTATTCTTCAATATTTACACTTTATTCTGTAATATTTATACTTTATTCTCTTAATATTTACACTTTATTCTCTTAATATTTACACTTTATTCTGTAATATTTACACTTTATTCTTTAATATTTACACTTTATTCTCTTAATATTTACACTTTATTCTGTAATATTTACACTTTATTCTTTAATATTTACACTTTATTCTTTAATATTTACACTTTATTCTCTTAATATTTACACTTTATTCTCTTAATATTTACACTTTATTCTTTTAATATTTACACTTTATTCTCTTAATATTTACACTTTATTCTCTTAATATTTACACTTTATTCTCTAATATTTACACTTTATTATTTAATATTTACACTTTATTCTCTTAATATTTACACTTTATTCTTTTAATATTTACACTTTATTCTCTTAATATTTACACTTTATTATCTAATATTTACACTTTATTCTCTTAATATTTACACTTTATTATCTAATATTTACACTTTATTCTTTAGTATTTACACTTTATTCTCTTAATATTTACACTTTATTCTGTAATATTTATACTTTATTCTTTAATATTTACACTTTATTCTCTTAATATTTACAATTTATTCTGGAATATTTACACTTTATTCTTTAATATTTACACTTTATTCTTTTAATATTTACACTTTATTCTTTAATATTTACACTTTATTCTGTAATATTTATACTTTATTCTTTAATATTTACACTTTATTCTCTTAATATTTACAATTTATTCTGTAATATTTACACTTTATTCTCTTAATATTTACACTTTATTCTCTAATATTTACACTTTATTATTTAATATTTACACTTTATTCTCTTAATATTTACACTTTATTCTTTTAATATTTACACTTTATTCTCTTAATATTTACACTTTATTCTGTAATATTTACACTTTATTCTCTTAATATTTACACTTTATTCTCTTAATATTTACACTTTATTCTCTAATATTTACACTTTATTATCTAATATTTACACTTTATTCTCTTAATATTTACACTTTATTCTTTAATATTTACACTTTATTCTCTTAATATTTACACTTTATTCTTTTAATATTTACACTTTATTCTTTAATATTTACACTTTATTATCTAATATTTACACTTTATTCTCTTAATATTTACACTTTATTATCTAATATTTACACTTTATTCTCTTAATATTTACACTTTATTCTCTTAATATTTACACTTTATTCTCTAATATTTACACTTTATTATTTAATATTTACACTTTATTCTCTTAATATTTACACTTTATTCTTTTAATATTTACACTTTATTCTCTTAATATTTACACTTTATTCTGTAATATTTACACTTTATTCTCTTAATATTTACACTTTATTCTCTTAATATTTACACTTTATTCTCTTAATATTTACACTTTATTCTCTAATATTTACACTTTATTATCTAATATTTACACTTTATTCTTTAGTATTTACACTTTATTCTCTTAATATTTACACTTTATTCTGTAATATTTATACTTTATTCTTTAATATTTACACTTTATTCTCTTAATATTTACAATTTATTCTGGAATATTTACACTTTATTCTTTAATATTTACACTTTATTCTTTTAATATTTACACTTTATTCTTTAATATTTACACTTTATTCTGTAATATTTATACTTTATTCTTTAATATTTACACTTTATTCTCTTAATATTTACAATTTATTCTGTAATATTTACACTTTATTCTCTTAATATTTACACTTTATTCTCTAATATTTACACTTTATTATTTAATATTTACACTTTATTCTCTTAATATTTACACTTTATTCTTTTAATATTTACACTTTATTCTCTTAATATTTACACTTTATTCTGTAATATTTACACTTTATTCTCTTAATATTTACACTTTATTCTCTTAATATTTACACTTTATTCTCTAATATTTACACTTTATTATCTAATATTTACACTTTATTCTCTTAATATTTACACTTTATTCTTTAATATTTACACTTTATTCTCTTAATATTTACACTTTATTCTTTTAATATTTACACTTTATTCTTTAATATTTACACTTTATTATCTAATATTTACACTTTATTCTCTTAATATTTACACTTTATTATCTAATATTTACACTTTATTCTCTTAATATTTACACTTTATTCTGTAATATTTACACTTTATTCTTTAATATTTACACTTTATTCTTTTAATATTTACACTTTATTCTTTAATATTTACACTTTATTCTCTTAATATTTACACTTTATTCTCTTAATATTTACACTTTATTCTTTTAATATTTACACTTTATTCTCTTAATATTTACACTTTATTCTCTTAATATTTACACTTTATTCTCTAATATTTACACTTTATTATTTAATATTTACACTTTATTCTCTTAATATTTACACTTTATTCTTTTAATATTTACACTTTATTCTCTTAATATTTACACTTTATTCTGTAATATTTACACTTTATTCTCTTAATATTTACACTTTATTCTCTTAATATTTACACTTTATTCTCTTAATATTTACACTTTATTCTGTAATATTTACACTTTATTCTCTTAATATTTACCTTTATTCTGTAATATTTACACTTTATTCTCTTAATATTTACACTTTATTCTTTAATATTTACACTTTATTCTCTTAATATTTACACTTTATTCTGTAATATTTACACTTTATTCTCTTAATATTTACACTTTATTCTTTAATATTTACACTTTATTATCTAATATTTACACTTTATTCTCTTAATATTTACACTTTATTATCTAATATTTACACTTTATTCTGTAATATTTACACTTTATTCTGTAATATTTACACTTTATTCTCTTAATATTTACACTTTATTCTTTAATATTTACACTTTATTCTGTAATATTTACACTTTATTCTCTTAATATTTACACTTTATTCTCTTAATATTTACACTTTATTATCTAATATTTACACTTTATTCTCTTAATATTTACACTTTATTCTCTTAATATTTACACTTTATTATCTAATATTTACACTTTATTCTCTTAATATTTACACTTTATTCTGTAATATTTACACTTTATTCTTTAATATTTACACTTTATTATCTAATATTTACACTTTATTCTCTTAATATTTACACTTTATTCTTTAATATTTACACTTTATTCTGTAATATTTATACTTTATTCTCTTTAATATTTACACTTTATTCTCTAATATTTACACTTTATTCTGTAATATTTACACTTTATTCTCTTAATATTTACACTTTATTCTTTAATATTTACACTTTATTATCTAATATTTACACTTTATTCTCTTAATATTTACACTTTATTCTTTTAATATTTACACTTTATTCTCTTAATATTTACACTTTATTCTTTAATATTTACACTTTATTATCTAATATTTACACTTTATTCTCTTAATATTTACACTTTATTCTTTTAATATTTACACTTTATTCTCTTAATATTTACACTTTGTTCTCTAATATTTACACTTTATTCTCTAATATTTAAATTTTATTATCTAATATTTACACTTTATTTTTAATATTTACACTTTATTCTCTTAATATTTACACTTTATTCTTTAATATTTACACTTTATTCTCTTAATATTTACACTTTATTCTCTAATATTTACACTTTATTCTTTAATATTTACACTTTATTCTCTAATATTTACATTTTATTATCTAATATTTACACTTTATTCTTTCATATTTACACTTTATTCTCTTAATATTTACACTTTATTCTTAAATATTTACACTCTTATTCTCTTAATATTTACACTTTATTCTCTTAATATTTACACTTTATTCTCTAATATTTACACTTTATTATTTAATATTTACACTTTATTCTCTTAATATTTACACTTTATTCTTTTAATATTTACACTTTATTCTCTAATATTTACACTTTATTCTGTAATATTACACTTTATTCTCTTAATATTTACACTTTATTCTCTTAATATTTACACTTTATTCTGTAATATTTACACTTTATTCTCTTAATATTTACACTTTATTCTCTTAATATTTACACTTTATTCTCTAATATTTACACTTATTATCTAATATTTACACTTTATCTCTTAAATATTTACACTTTATTCTCTTAATATTTACCACTTTATCTGTAATATTTACACTTTATTCTTTAATATTTACACTTTATTATCTAATATTTACACTTTATTCTCTTACTATTTACACTTTATTCTCTTAATATTTACACTTATTCTCTAATATTTACACTTTATTATCTAATATTTACACTTTATTCTCTTAATATTTACACTTTATCTCTTAATATTTACACTTTATTCTCGTAATATTTACACTTTATCTCTAATATTTACACTTTATCTCTTTAATATTTACACTTTATTCTGTAATATTTACACTTTATTCTCTTAATATTTACACTTTATTATCGAATATTTACACTTTATTCTCTTATATTTACACTTTATTCTGTAATATTTACACTGTTATTCTTTAATATTTACACTTATTATCTAATATTTACACTTTATTCTCTTAATATTTACACTTTATTCTTTAATATTTACACTTTATTCTGTAATATTTATACTTTATTCTTATTCTCTTAATATTTACACTTTATTCTCTTAATATTTACACTTTATTCTGTAATATTTACACTTTATTCTTTAATATTTACACTTTATTCTCTTAATATTTACACTTTATTCTGTAATATTTACACTTTATTCTTTAATATTTACACTTTATTCTTTTAATATTTACACTTTATTCTTTAATATTTACACTTTATTCTCTTAATATTTACACTTTATTCTCTTAATATTTACACTTTATTCTTTTAATATTTACACTTTATTCTCTTAATATTTACACTTTATTCTCTTAATATTTACACTTTATTCTCTAATATTTACACTTTATTATTTAATATTTACACTTTATTCTCTTAATATTTACACTTTATTCTTTTAATATTTACACTTTATTCTCTTAATATTTACACTTTATTCTGTAATATTTACACTTTATTCTCTTAATATTTACACTTTATTCTCTTAATATTTACACTTTATTCTGTAATATTTACACTTTATTCTCTTAATATTTACCTTTATTCTGTAATATTTACACTTTATTCTCTTAATATTTACACTTTATTCTTTAATATTTACACTTTATTCTCTTAATATTTACACTTTATTCTGTAATATTTACACTTTATTCTCTTAATATTTACACTTTATTCTTTAATATTTACACTTTATTATCTAATATTTACACTTTATTCTCTTAATATTTACACTTTATTATCTAATATTTACACTTTATTCTGTAATATTTACACTTTATTCTGTAATATTTACACTTTATTCTCTTAATATTTACACTTTATTCTTTAATATTTACACTTTATTCTTTAATATTTACACTTTATTCTGTAATATTTACACTTTATTCTCTTAATATTTACACTTTATTCTCTTAATATTTACACTTTATTATCTAATATTTACACTTTATTCTCTTAATATTTACACTTTATTCTCTTAATATTTACACTTTATTATCTAATATTTACACTTTATTCTCTTAATATTTACACTTTATTCTGTAATATTTACACTTTATTCTTTAATATTTACACTTTATTATCTAATATTTACACTTTATTCTCTTAATATTTACACTTTATTCTTTAATATTTACACTTTATTCTGTAATATTTATACTTTATTCTCTTAATATTTACACTTTATTCTCTAATATTTACACTTTATTCTGTAATATTTACACTTTATTCTCTTAATATTTACACTTTATTCTTTAATATTTACACTTTATTATCTAATATTTACACTTTATTCTCTTAATATTTACACTTTATTCTTTTAATATTTACACTTTATTCTCTTAATATTTACACTTTATTCTTTAATATTTACACTTTATTATCTAATATTTACACTTTATTCTCTTAATATTTACACTTTATTCTTTAATATTTACACTTTATTCTCTAATATTTACACTTTATTCTCTAATATTTACACATTATTCTCTTAATATTTACACTTTATTCTTTTAATATTTACACTTTATTCTCTTAATATTTACACTTTGTTCTCTAATATTTACACTTTATTCTCTAATATTTAAATTTTATTATCTAATATTTACACTTTATTTTTTAATATTTACACTTTATTCTCTTAATATTTACACTTTATTCTTTAATATTTACACTTTATTCTCTTAATATTTACACTTTATTCTCTAATATTTACACTTTATTCTTTTAATATTTACACTTTATTCTCTAATATTTACATTTTATTATCTAATATTTACACTTTATTCTTTCATATTTACACTTTATTCTCTTAATATTTACACTTTATTCTTAAATATTTACACTTTATTCTCTTAATATTTACACTTTATTCTCTTAATATTTACACTTTATTCTCTAATATTTACACTTTATTATTTAATATTTACACTTTATTCTCTTAATATTTACACTTTATTCTTTTAATATTTACACTTTATTCTCTTAATATTTACACTTTATTCTGTAATATTTACACTTTATTCTCTTAATATTTACACTTTATTCTCTTAATATTTACACTTTATTCTGTAATATTTACACTTTATTCTCTTAATATTTACACTTTATTCTCTTAATATTTACACTTTATTCTCTAATATTTACACTTTATTATCTAATATTTACACTTTATTCTCTTAATATTTACACTTTATTCTCTTAATATTTACACTTTATTCTGTAATATTTACACTTTATTCTTTAATATTTACACTTTATTATCTAATATTTACACTTTATTCTCTTAATATTTACACTTTATTCTCTTAATATTTACACTTTATTCTCTAATATTTACACTTTATTATCTAATATTTACACTTTATTCTCTTAATATTTACACTTTATTCTCTTAATATTTACACTTTATTCTGTAATATTTACACTTTATTCTCTTAATATTTACACTTTATTCTCTTAATATTTACACTTTATTCTGTAATATTTACACTTTATTCTCTTAATATTTACACTTTATTATCGAATATTTACACTTTATTCTCTTAATATTTACACTTTATTCTGTAATATTTACACTTTATTCTTTAATATTTACACTTTATTATCTAATATTTACACTTTATTCTCTTAATATTTACACTTTATTC
>NW_026559849.1:7500-12500 GCF_027744805.1 Dunckerocampus dactyliophorus | reverse complement strand
CGGCCCGGGCCGCCTGACGCGGCCCATCGCGGGCGCTCCTCGTCGGACACCTGCGTCACACAGCCTGGGTGCCAGCTGTGGAGTGACACTTGGAGAAAAAGAAGCACAAGTCACTCATATAAAAGTTCCCGTTCCCTTTTGTTTGTGTCACGCTTGGAAATGCTTGAGAGGTGACACTTTGTCAAATTTGCAGCTGGTGTCTCATCATCATCATCACCGCTGCTCATCAGCCTTCCTTGGATGCCTGCCATGCACGCGGCCCAACGGGGCACTCAGATGGGGTGGGCAGCCCGGACCGCCTTGCGCGGCCCAACACGGGCGCCCAGGGGGACGCGGAAACCCGTTTTAGAAAATAACCTCCAGGGGTTTTCCAAGAGCGGCACAGCCCCAGCTCACGTCCGTGTTTCAGTGCGTCAAAAGCGGATTCAAAAGTGTGCTTTCTCGGTACTTCCCCTGGAGGTCAGTGTTTCTAAAAACTGGGTTTCCGAAATCGTGCTGGAGGTGTTTTGGTCAACCAGGAAAAATGGCATTTACGGGAGAGGGTAAAGTATACCCCCCCCCCCCCCTCTCGGCTGATTTACCCTCTCCCGTAAACGCGTTTTTTCCTGTCGACCAAAACACTCATTGACTCCCATTCATTTGACACTTTGTCATTTTTCAGCACTTTTTTCGCGCATTGGGTACTCCGCCATTGACTCCCATTCATTTGACACTTTGTCGTTTTTCCAGACCTTTTTCACGCATTGGGTACTCCGCCCATTCACTCCCATTCATTTGACACTTTGTCGTTTTTTCAGCACTTTTTTCGCGCATTGGGTACTCCGCCCCATTCACTCCCATTCATTTCACACTTAGAAAAATCATCCGAGCGGCTCTCCACGCATTTTATAGCCGCTTTGGGGCTCCAGCCGCCTCGGCCCTTCATTTCTGACTAGGCTCGTGTGGACTTTGTCGTTTTTTCAGCACTTTTTTCGCGCATTGGGTACTCCGCCCCATTCACTCCCATTCATTTCACACTTTGAAAAATCATCCGAGCGGCTCTCCACGCGTTTTATAGCCGCTTTGGGGCTCCAGCCGCCTCGGACTGCATTTCTGACTAGGCTCGTGTGGACTTTGTCGTTTTTCAGCACTTTTTTTACACATTGGTACTCTGCCCCATTCACTCCCATTCATTTGACACTTTGAAAAATCATCCGAGCGGCTCTCCACGCGTTTTATAGCCGCTTTGGGGCTCCAGCCGCCTCGGACTGCATTTCTGACTAGGCTCGTGTGGACTTTGTCGTTTTTTCAGCACTTTTTTTACACATTGGGTACTCTGCCCCATTCACTCCCATTCATTTGACACTTTGAAAAATCATCCGAGCGGCTCTCCACGCGTTTTATAGCCGCTTTCAGACTCCTGCCGCCTCGCCTGCACTTCCGCCTCGGTCCGTTAGGATTTAGGCCTTTTTTTCAGCACTTTTTCTCCGTTCCTCCGGGGCGACAGCGGCTCTCCACGCATTTTATAGCCGTTTTCAGACTCCTGCCGCCTCGCCTGCACTTCCGCCTCGGTCCGTTAGGATTTAGGCCTTTTTTTCAGCACTTTTTCTCCGTTCCTCCGGGGGCGACAGCGGCTCTCCACGCATTTTTATAGCCGTTTTCAGACTCCTGCCGCCTCGCCTGCACTTCCGCCTCGGTCCGTTAGGATTTAGGCCTTTTTTCAGCACTTTTTCTCCGTTCCTCCGGGGCGACAGCGGCTCTCCACGCATTTTATAGCCGTTTTCAGACTCCTGCCGCCTCGCCTGCACTTCCGCCTCGGTCCGTTAGGATTTAGGCCTTTTTCAGCACTTTTTCTCCGTTTCTCCGGGGCGACAGCGGCTCTCCACGCATTTTATAGCCGTTTTCAGACTCCTGCCGCCTCGCCTGCACTTCCGCCTAGGTCCGTTAGGATTTAGGCTTTTTTCAGCACTTTTTCTCCGTTTCTCCGGGGCGACAGCGGCTCTCCACGCTTTTTATAGCGGTTTTCAGACTCCTGCCGCCTCGCCTGCACTTCCGCCTAGGTCCGTTAGGATTTAGGCCCTTTTTTCAGCACTTTTTCTCCGTTCCTCCGGGGCGACAGCGGCTCTCCACGCTTTTTATAGCCGCTTTGGGGCTTTAGCCGCCTCGGCCTGCATTTCTGACTAGGCTCGTGTGGACCTTTTTCAGCACTTTTTTTGTGCATTGGGTACTCTCGCCCATTGACTCCCCATTCATTTGACACTTTGTCATATTTTCAGCACTTTTTTGGCGCATTGGGTACTCTCGCCCATTGACTCCCATTCATTTGACACTTTGTCATATTTTCAGCACTTTTTTGGCGCATTGGGTACTCTCGCCCATTGACTTCAATGCATTTACTGCAACTCCTGCCTGTGTCCGCCAGAGGCGTCTGGCTTAACAGCGGCTCTCCACGCTATTTCTATCCGCTTTGAGGCTCCAGGCAGCTCGGCCTGGGTTCTGAATTTCTCCCTTGACACTTTGTTACTTTTTCACCTTTTTTCTCATTTCATCCAGGGACACAGCGGCTCTCCACAGACTTTCCCGCGGCCCCTGGGCTCCAGGACCCTAGGCATGGGTTTCTGCCTAGCTCCCTTGACACTTTGCCATTTTTTCACCTTTTTTCTCATTTCATCCAGGGACACAGCGGCTCTCCACAGACTTTCCCGCGGCCCCTGGGCTCCAGGACCCTAGGCATGGGTTTCTGCCTAGCTCCCTTGACACTTTGCCATTTTTTCACCCTTTTTCTCATTTCATCCAGGGGCACAGCGGCTCTCCACAGACTTTCCCGCGGCCCCTGGGCTCCAGGACCCGCTCCAGGACCCTAGGCATGGGTTTCTGCCTAGCTCCCTTGACACTTTGCCATTTTTTCACCTTTTTTCTCATTTCATCCAGGGACACAGCGGCTCTCCACAGACTTTCCCGCGGCCCCTGGGCTCCAGGACCCTAGGCATGGGTTTCTGCCTAGCTCCCTTGACACTTTGCCATTTTTTCACCCTTTTTCTCATTTCATCCAGGGCAACAGCGGCTTTCCACAGACTTTGCAGCCGCCCCTGGGCTCCAGGACCCTAGGCATGGGTTTCTGCCTAGCTCCCTTGACACTTTGCCATTTTTTCACCTTTTTTCTCATTTCATCCAGGGACACAGCGGCTCTCCACAGACTTTCCCGCGGCCCCTGGGCTCCAGGACCCTAGGCATGGGTTTCTGCCTAGCTCCCTTGACACTTTGCCATTTTTTCACCCTTTTTCTCATTTCATCCAGGGCAACAGCGGCTTTCCACAGACTTTGCAGCCGCCCCTGGGCTCCAGGACCCTAGGCATGGGTTTCTGCCTAGCTCCCTTGACACTTTGCCATTTTTTCACCCTTTTTCTCAATTCATCCAGGGACACAGCGGCTCTCCACACACTTTAGAACCGCCCCTGGGCTCCAGGCAGCTCGGCCTGAGTTTCTGAATTTCTCCCTTGACACTTTGCCATTTTTTCACCCTTTTTCTCAATTCATCCAGGGACACAGCGGCTCTCCACACACTTTAGAACCGCCCCTGGGCTCCAGGCAGCTCGGCCTGAGTTTCTGAATTTCTCCCTTGACACTTTGCCATTTTTTCACCCTTTTTCTCATTTCATCCAGGGACACAGCGGCACTCCACAGACTTTACAGCCGCCCCTGGGCTCCAGGCAGCTCGGCATGGGTTTCTGCCTAGCTCCCTTGACACTTTGCCATTTTTCCACCCTTTTTCTCATTTCATCCAGGGACACAGCGGCACTCCACAGACTTTGCAGCCGCCCCTGGGCTCCAGGCAGCTCGGCCTGAGTTTCTGAATTTCTCCCTTGACACTTTGCCATTTTTTCACCTTTTTTCTCATTTCATCCAGGGACACAGCGGCTCTCCACAGACTTTGCAGCCGCCCCTGGGCTCCAGCCAGCTCGGCCTGAGTTTCTGAATTTCTCCCTTGACACTTTGCCATTTTTTCACCTTTTTTCTCATTTCATCCAGGGACACAGCGGCTCTCCACAGACTTTGCAGCCGCCCCTGGGCTCCAGCCAGCTCGGCCTGAGTTTCTGAATTTCTCCCTTGACACTTTGCCATTTTTTCACCTTTTTTCTCATTTCATCCAGGGACACAGCGGCTCTCACAGGCTTTAGAACCGCCCCTGGGCTCCAGGACCCTAGGCATGGGTTTCTGAATTTCTCCCTTGACACTTTGCCATTTTTTCACCCTTTTTCTCATTTCATCCAGGGACACAGCGGCTCTCCACAGACTTTCCCGCGGCCCCTGGGCTCCAGGACCCTAGGCATGGGTTTCTGAATTTCTCCCTTGACACTTTGCCATTTTTTCACCCTTTTTCTCATTTCATCCAGGGACACAGCGGCACTCCACAGACTTTACAGCCGCCCCTGGGCTCCAGGCAGCTCGGCCTGAGTTTCTGAATTTCTCCCTTGACACTTTGCCATTTTTTCACCCTTTTTCTCAATTCATCCAGGGACACAGCGGCTCTCCACAGACTTTCCCGCGGCCCCTGGGCTCCAGGACCCTAGGCATGGGTTTCTGCCTAGCTCCCTTGACACTTTGCCATTTTTTCACCTTTTTTCTCATTTCATCCAGGGACACAGCGGCTCTCCACAGACTTTCCCGCGGCCCCTTGGCTCCAGGACCCTAGGCATGGGTTTCTGAATTTCTCCCTTGACACTTTGCCATTTTTTCACCTTTTTTCTCATTTCATCCAGGGACACAGCGGCTCTCCACAGACTTTGCAGCCGCCCCTGGGCTCCAGCCAGCTCGGCCTGAGTTTCTGAATTTCTCCCTTGACACTTTGCCATTTTTTCACCTTTTTTCTCATTTCATCCAGGGACACAGCGGCTCTCCACAGACTTTGCAGCCGCCCCTGGGCTCCAGCCAGCTCGGCCTGAGTTTCTGAATTTCTCCCTTGACACTTTGCCATTTTTTCACCTTTTTTCTCATTTCATCCAGGGACACAGCGGCTCTCC
>NW_026559848.1:0-24257 GCF_027744805.1 Dunckerocampus dactyliophorus | reverse complement strand
GAATAAAGTGTAAATATTAAAGAATAAAGTGTAAATATTAGAGAATAAAGTGTAAATATTAAAGAATAAAGTGTAAATATTAAAAAATAAAGTGTAAATATTAAAGAATAAAGTGTAAATATTAAGAGAATAAAGTGTAAATATTAAACAATAAAGTGTAAATATTAAGAGAATAAAGTGTAAATATTAGAGAATAAAGTGTAAATATTAAAAGAATAAAGTGTAAATATTAGAGAATAAAGTGTAAATATTAAGATAATAAAGTGTAAATATTAGAGAATAAAGTGTAAATATTAAACAATAAAGTGTAAATATTAAAGAATAAAGTGTAAATATTAAGAGAGTAAAGTGTAAATATTAGAGAATAAAGTGTAAATATTAGATAATAAAGTGTAAATATTAAGAGAATAAAGTGTAAATATTTAAGAATAAAGTGTAAATATTAAGAGAATAAAGTGTAAATATGAAAGAATAAAGTGTAAATATTAGATAATAAAATGTAAATATTAGAGAATAAAGTGTAAATATTAAAAGAATAAAGTGTAAATATTAAGAGAATAAAGTGTAAATAATAAAAAATAAAGTGTAAATATTAGATAATAAAATGTAAATATTAGAGAATAAAGTGTAAATATTAGAGAACAAAGTGTAAATATTACAGAATAAAGTGTAAATATTAAGAGAATAAAGTGTAAATATGAAAGAATAAAGTGTAAATATTAGAGAATAAAATGTAAATTATAAACAATGAAGTGTAAATATTAAGAGAATAAAGTGTAAATATTAAACAATAAAGTGTAAATATTAAGAGAATAAAGTGTAAATATTAGAGAATAAAGTGTAAATATTAAGAGAATAAAGTGTAAATATTAAGAGAATAAAGTGTAAATATTAAAAAATAAAGTGTAAATATTAAGAGAATAAAGTGTAAATATTAAAGAATAAAGTGTAAATATTAAAAGAATAAAGTGTAAATATTAGAGAATAAAGTGTAAATATTAAAAAATAAAGTGTAAATATTAGATAATAAAATGTAAATATTAGAGAATAAAGTGTAAATATTAGAGAATAAAGTGTAAATATTAGATAATAAAATGTAAATATTAGAGAATAAAGTGTAAATATTAGAGAATAAAGTGTAAATATTAGATAATAAAATGTAAATATTAGAGAATAAAGTGTAAATATTAGAGAATAAAGTGTAAATATTAAGAGAATAAAGTGTAAATATTAGAGAATAAAGTATAAATATTAAGACAATAAAGTGTAAATATTAGAGAATAAAATGTAAATATTAAACAATAAAGTGTAAATATTAAGAGAATAAAGTGTAAATATTAAAGAATAAAGTGTAAATATTAAGAGAATAAAGTGTAAATATTAAAGAATAAAGTGTAAATATTAGAGAATAAAGTGTAAATATTAAGAGAATAAAGTGTAAATATTAGGAGAATAAAGTGTAAATATTAGATAATAAAATGTAAATATTAGAGAATAAAGTGTAAATATTAAGAGAATAAAGTGTAAATATTAGAGAATAAAGTGTAAATATTAAACAATAAAGTGTAAATATTAAGAGAATAAAGTGTAAATATTAAAAGAATAAAGTGTAAATATTAGAGAATAAAGTGTAAATATTAAGAGAATAAAGTGTAAATATTAGAGAATAAAGTGTAAATATTAAATAATAAAGTGTAAATATTAAAGAATAAATTGTAAATATTAAAGAATAAAGTTTAAATATTAATAGAATAAAGTGTAAATATTACAGAATAAAGTGTAAATATGAAAGAATAAAGTGTAAATATTAGAGAATAAAATGTAAATATTAAATATTAGATAATAAAGTGTAAATATTAAGAGAATAAAGTGTAAATATTAAATAATAAAGTGTAAATATTAAGAGAATAAAGTGTAAATATTAGAGAATAAAGTGTAAATATTAAGAGAATAAAGTGTAAATATTAAGAGAATAAAGTGTAAATATTAAACAATAAAGTGTAAATATTAAGAGAATAAAGTGTAAATATTAAAGAATAAAGTGTAAATATTAGAGAATAAAGTGTAAATATTAAACAATAAAGTGTAAATATTAAGAGAATAAAGTGTAAATATTAGAGAATAAAGTGTAAATATTAGATAATAAAGTGTAAATATTAAGAGAATAAAGTGTAAATATTAAATAATAAAGTGTAAATATTAAACAATAAAGTGTAAATATTAAGAGAATAAAGTGTAAATATTAGAGAATAAAGTGTAAATATTAGAGAATAAAGTGTAAATATTAAACAATAAAGTGTAAATATTAAGAGAATAAAGTGTAAATATTACAGAATAAAGGTAAATATTAAGAGAATAAAGTGTAAATATTAAACAATAAAGTGTAAATATTACAGAATAAAGGTAAATATTAAGAGAATAAAGTGTAAATATTAGAGAATAAAGTGTAAATATTAAGAGAATAAAGTGTAAATATTAGAGAATAAAGTGTAAATATTAAGATAATAAAGTGTAAATATTAGAGAATAAAGTGTAAATATTAAACAATAAAGTGTAAATATTAAGAGAATAAAGTGTAAATATTAGAGAATAAAGTGTAAATATTAAACAATAAAGTGTAAATATTAGAGAATAAAGTGTAAATATTAAAGAATAAAGTGTAAATATTAGAGAATAAAGTGTAAATATTAGAGAATAAAGTGTAAATATTAAATATTAGATAATAAAGTGTAAATATTAAGAGAATAAAGTGTAAATATTAAATAATAAAGTGTAAATATTAAGAGAATAAAGTGTAAATATTAAATAATAAAGTGTAAATATTAAAGAATAAAGTGTAAATATTAAAGAATAAAGTTTAAATATTAATAGAATAAAGTGTAAATATTACAGAATAAAGTGTAAATATGAAAGAATAAAGTGTAAATATTAGAGAATAAAGTGTAAATATTAGAGAATAAAGTGTAAATATTAGAGAATAAAGTGTAAATATTAAGAGAATAAAGTGTAAATATTAAACAATAAAGTGTAAATATTAAGAGAATAAAGTGTAAATATTAAAGAATAAAGTGTAAATATTAAGAGAATAAAGTGTAAATATTAAACAATAAAGAGTAAATATTAAAGAATAAATTGTAAATATTAGGGAATAAAGTGTAAATATTAGAGAATAAAATGTAAATATTAAATATTAGATAATAAAGTGTAAATATTAAGAGAATAAAGTGTAAATATTAAATAATAAAGTGTAAATATTAAGAGAATAAAGTGTAAATATTAGAGAATAAAGTGTAAATATTAAGAGAATAAAGTGTAAATATTAGAGAATAAAGTGTAAATATTAGAGAATAAAGTGTAAATATTAAGAGAATAAAGTGTAAATATTAAACAATAAAGTGTAAATATTAGAGAATAAAGTGTAAATATTAAAGAATAAAGTGTAAATATTTAAGAATAAAGTGTAAATATTAGAGAATAAAGTGTAAATATTAGAGAATAAAATGTAAATATTAGATAATAAAGTGTAAATATTAAACAATAAAGTGTAAATATTAGAGAATAAAGTGTAAATATTAGAGAATAAAGTGTAAATATTAAGACAATAAAGTGTAAATATTAGAGAACAAAGTGTAAATATTAAGAGAATAAAGTGTAAATATGAAAGAATAAAGAGTAAATATTAAAGAATAAAGTGTAAATATTAGGGAATAAAGTGTAAATATTAGAGAATAAAGTGTAAATATTAAGAGAATAAAGTGTAAATATTAGAGAATAAAGTATAAATATTAAGAGAATAAAGTGTAAATATTAGAGAATAAAATGTAAATATTAAACAATAAAGTGTAAATATTAAGAGAATAAAGTGTAAATATTAAAGAATAAAGTGTAAATATTAAGAGAATAAAGTGTAAATATTAGAGAATAAAATGTAAATATTAAATATTAGATAATAAAGTGTAAATATTAGAGAATAAAGTGTAAATATTAAAGAATAAAGTGTAAATATTAGAGAATAAAGTGTAAATATTAAAGAATAAAGTGTAAATATTAGAGAATAAAGTGTAAATATTAAGATAATAAAGTGTAAATATTAGAGAATAAAGTGTAAATATTAAACAATAAAGTGTAAATATTAAGAGAATAAAGTGTAAATATTAGAGAATAAAGTGTAAATATTAGAGAATAAAGTGTAAATATTAAACAATAAAGTGTAAATATTAGAGAATAAAGTGTAAATATTAAAGAATAAAGTGTAAATATTAGAGAATAAAGTGTAAATATTAAACAATAAAGTGTAAATATTAAGAGAATAAAGTGTAAATATTAGAGAATAAAGTGTAAATATTAAAAAATAAAGTGTAAATATTAGATAATAAAATGTAAATATTAGGAGAATAAAGTGTAAATATTAAAGAATAAAGTGTAAATATTAGAGAATAAAGTGTAAATATTAGATAATAAAATGTAAATATTAGAGAATAAAGTGTAAATATTAAAGAATAAAGTGTAAATATTAGAGAATAAAGTGTAAATATTAAGAGAATAAAGTGTAAATATTAAAGAATAAAGTGTAAATATTAAGAGAATAAAGTGTAAATATTAAAGAATAAAGTGTAAATATTAAGAGAATAAAGTGTAAATATTAAGAGAATAAAGTGTAAATATTAGATAATAAAGTGTAAATATTAAAGAATAAAGTGTAAATATTAAGAGAATAAAGTGTAAATATTAAGAGAATAAAGTGTAAATATTAAAAAAATAAAGTGTAAATATTAAGAGAATAAAGTGTAAATATTAAGAGAATAAAGTGTAAATATTAAAGAATAAAGTGTAAATATTAAAAGAATAAAGTGTAAATATTAAAGAATAAAGTGTAAATATTACAGAATAAAGTGTAAATATTAAGAGAATAAAGTGTAAATATTAAAGAATAAAGTGTAAATATTAAAGAATAAAGTGTAAATATTAAGAGAATAAAGTGTAAATATTAAAAAATAAAGTGTAAATATTAAAGAATAAAGTGTAAATATTAAAGAATAAAGTGTAAATATTAGAGAATAAAGAGTAAATATTAAACAATAAAGTGTAAATATTAAGAGAATAAAGTGTAAATATTAGAGAATAAAGTGTAAATATTAGAGAATAAAGTGTAAATATTAAAAGAATAAAGTGTAAATATTAGAGAATAAAGTGTAAATATTAAGAGAATAAAGTGTAAATATTAGAGAATAAAGTGTAAATATTAAACAATAAAGTGTAAATATTAAAAGAATAAAGTGTAAATATTAGAGAATAAAGTGTAAATATTAAGAGAATAAAGTGTAAATATTAAAGAATAAAGTGTAAATATTAGAGAATAAAATGTAAATATTAAATATTAGATAATAAAGTGTAAATATTAAGAGAATAAAGTGTAAATATTAAATAATAAAGTGTAAATATTAAGAGAATAAAGTGTAAATATTAGAGAATAAAGTGTAAATATTAAGAGAATAAAGTGTAAATATTAAGAGAATAAAGTGTAAATATTAAACAATAAAGTGTAAATATTAAGAGAATAAAGTGTAAATATTAAAGAATAAAGTGTAAATATTAGAGAATAAAGTGTAAATATTAAACAATAAAGTGTAAATATTAAGAGAATAAAGTGTAAATATTAGAGAATAAAGTGTAAATATTAAGAGAATAAAGTGTAAATAATAAAAAATAAAGTGTAAATATTAGATAATAAAATGTAAATATTAGAGAATAAAGTGTAAATATTAGAGAACAAAGTGTAAATATTACAGAATAAAGTGTAAATATTAAGAGAATAAAGTGTAAATATGAAAGAATAAAGTGTAAATATTAGAGAATAAAATGTAAATTATAAACAATGAAGTGTAAATATTAAGAGAATAAAGTGTAAATATTAAACAATAAAGTGTAAAATATTAGAGAATAAAGTGTAAATATTAAGAGAATAAAGTGTAAATATTAAGAGAATAAAGTGTAAATATTAAAAAATAAAGTGTAAATATTAAGAGAATAAAGTGTAAATATTAAAGAATAAAGTGTAAATATTAAAAGAATAAAGTGTAAATATTAGAGAATAAAGTGTAAATATTAAAAAATAAAGTGTAAATATTAGATAATAAAATGTAAATATTAGAGAATAAAGTGTAAATATTAGAGAATAAAGTGTAAATATTAGATAATAAAATGTAAATATTAGAGAATAAAGTGTAAATATTAGAGAATAAAGTGTAAATATTAGATAATAAAATGTAAATATTAGAGAATAAAGTGTAAATATTAGAGAATAAAGTGTAAATATTAAGAGAATAAAGTGTAAATATTAGAGAATAAAGTATAAATATTAAGACAATAAAGTGTAAATATTAGAGAATAAAATGTAAATATTAAACAATAAAGTGTAAATATTAAGAGAATAAAGTGTAAATATTAAAGAATAAAGTGTAAATATTAAGAGAATAAAGTGTAAATATTAAAGAATAAAGTGTAAATATTAGAGAATAAAGTGTAAATATTAAGAGAATAAAGTGTAAATATTAGGAGAATAAAGTGTAAATATTAGATAATAAAATGTAAATATTAGAGAATAAAGTGTAAATATTAAGAGAATAAAGTGTAAATATTAGAGAATAAAGTGTAAATATTAAACAATAAAGTGTAAATATTAAGAGAATAAAGTGTAAATATTAAAAGAATAAAGTGTAAATATTAGAGAATAAAGTGTAAATATTAAGAGAATAAAGTGTAAATATTAGAGAATAAAGTGTAAATATTAAATAATAAAGTGTAAATATTAAAGAATAAAGTGTAAATATTAAAGAATAAAGTTTAAATATTAATAGAATAAAGTGTAAATATTACAGAATAAAGTGTAAATATGAAAGAATAAAGTGTAAATATTAGAGAATAAAATGTAAATATTAAATATTAGATAATAAAGTGTAAATATTAAGAGAATAAAGTGTAAATATTAAATAATAAAGTGTAAATATTAAGAGAATAAAGTGTAAATATTAGAGAATAAAGTGTAAATATTAAACAATAAAGTGTAAATATTAAGAGAATAAAGTGTAAATATTAAAGAATAAAGTGTAAATATTAGAGAATAAAGTGTAAATATTAAACAATAAAGTGTAAATATTAAGAGAATAAAGTGTAAATATTAGAGAATAAAGTGTAAATATTAGATAATAAAGTGTAAATATTAAACAATAAAGTGTAAATATTAAGAGAATAAAGTGTAAATAATTAGAGAATAAAGTGTAAATATTAGATAATAAAGTGTAAATATTAAGAGAATAAAGTGTAAATATTAAATAATAAAGTGTAAATATTAAGAGAATAAAGTGTAAATATTAGAGAATAAAGTGTAAATATTAAGAGAATAAAGTGTAAATATTAGAGAATAAAGTGTAAATATTAAGATAATAAAGTGTAAATATTAGAGAATAAAGTGTAAATATTAAACAATAAAGTGTAAATATTAAGAGAATAAAGTGTAAATATTAGAGAATAAAGTGTAAATATTAGAGAATAAAGTGTAAATATTAAACAATAAAGTGTAAATATTAGAGAATAAAGTGTAAATATTAAAGAATAAAGTGTAAATATTAGAGAATAAAGTGTAAATATTAAGAGAATAAAGTGTAAATATTAAAAGAATAAAGTGTAAATATTAGAGAATAAAGTGTAAATATTAAGTGAATAAAGTGTAAATATTAAAGAATAAAGTGTAAATATTAGAGAATAAAATGTAAATATTAAATATTAGATAATAAAGTGTAAATATTAAGAGAATAAAGTGTAAATATTAGAGAATAAAGTGTAAATATTAGATAATAAAGTGTAAATATTAAGAGAATAAAGTGTAAATATTTAAGAATAAAGTGTAAATATTAAGAGAATAAAGTGTAAATATGAAAGAATAAAGTGTAAATATTAGATAATAAAATGTAAATATTAGAGAATAAAGTGTAAATATTAAAAGAATAAAGTGTAAATATTAGAGAATAAAGTGTAAATATTAAGAGAATAAAGTGTAAATATTAAAGAATAAAGTGTAAGTGTAAATATTAAGAGAATAAAGTGTAAATAATAAAAAATAAAGTGTAAATATTAGATAATAAAATGTAAATATTAGAGAATAAAGTGTAAATATTAGATAATAAAATGTAAATATTAGAGAATAAAGTGTAAATATTAGAGAATAAAGTGTAAATATTAGATAATAAAATGTAAATATTAGAGAATAAAGTGTAAATATTAGAGAATAAAGTGTAAATATTAGATAATAAAATGTAAATATTAGAGAATAAAGTGTAAATATTAAAAAATAAAGTGTAAATATTAGATAATAAAATGTAAATATTAGAGAATAAAGTGTAAATATTAAGAGAATAAAGTGTAAATATTAAAAAATAAAGTGTAAATATTAAGAATAAAGTGTAAATATTAAGAGAATAAAGTGTAAATATTAGAGAATAAAGTGTAAATATTAGATAATAAAGTGTAAATATTAAAGAATAAAGTGTAAATATTAAGAGAATAAAGTGTAAATATTAAAGAATAAAGTGTAAATATTAAGAGAATAAAGTGTAAATATTAAGAATAAAGTGTAAATATTAAAGAATAAAGTGTAAATATTAAAAAATAAAGTGTAAATATTAAAAAATAAAGTGTAAATATTAAAGAATAAAGTGTAAATATTAAGAGAATAAAGTGTAAATATTAAAGAATAAAGTGTAAATATTAAGAGAATAAAGTGTAAATATTAAGAGAATAAAGTGTAAATATTAAAGAATAAAGTGTAAATATTAAAGAATAAAGTGTAAATATTAGAGAATAAAGTGTAAATATTAAGAGAATAAAGTGTAAATATTAAAGAATAAAGTGTAAATATTAGAGAATAAAATGTAAATATTAATATTAGATAATAAAGTGTAAATATTAAGAGAATAAAGTGTAAATATTAAATAATAAAGTGTAAATATTAAGAGAATAAAGTGTAAATATTAAAGAATAAAGTGTAAATATTACAGAATAAAGTGTAAATATTAAGAGAATAAAGTGTAAATATTAGAGAATAAAGTGTAAATATTAGATAATAAAGTGTAAATATTAAAGAATAAAGTGTAAATATTAAGAGAATAAAGTGTAAATATTAAAGAATAAAGTGTAAATATTAAGAGAATAAAGTGTAAATATTAAAGAATAAAGTGTAAATATTAAGAGAATAAAGTGTAAATATTAAAAATAAAGTGTAAATATTAAAAAATAAAGTTTAAATATTAAAGAATAAAGTGTAAATATTAAGAGAATAAAGTGTAAATATTAGAGAATAAAGTGTAAATATTAGATAATAAAGTGTAAATATTAAAGAATAAAGTGTAAATATTAAGAGAATAAAGTGTAAATATTAAAGAATAAAGTGTAAATATTAGAGAATAAAGTGTAAATATTAAACAATAAAGTGTAAATATTAAGAGAATAAAGTGTAAATATTAAAGAATAAAGTGTAAATATTAAGAGAATAAAGTGTAAATATTAAGAGAATAAAGTGTAAATATTAAAGAATAAAGTGTAAATATTAAAAGAATAAAGTGTAAATATTAGAGAATAAAGTGTAAATATTAAGAGAATAAAGTGTAAATATTAAAGAATAAAGTGTAAATATTAGAGAATAAAATGTAAATATTAAATATTAGATAATAAAGTGTAAATATTAAGAGAATAAAGTGTAAATATTAAATAATAAAGTGTAAATATTAAGAGAATAAAGTGTAAATATTAGAGAATAAAGTGTAAATATTAAGAGAATAAAGTGTAAATATTAAGAGAATAAAGTGTAAATATTAAACAATAAAGTGTAAATATTAAGAGAATAAAGTGTAAATATTAAAGAATAAAGTGTAAATATTAGAGAATAAAGTGTAAATATTAAACAATAAAGTGTAAATATTAAGAGAATAAAGTGTAAATATTAGAGAATAAAGTGTAAATATTAGATAATAAAGTGTAAATATTAAGAGAATAAAGTGTAAATATTTAAGAATAAAGTGTAAATATTAAGAGAATAAAGTGTAAATATGAAAGAATAAAGTGTAAATATTAGATAATAAAATGTAAATATTAGAGAATAAAGTGTAAATATTAAAAGAATAAAGTGTAAATATTAGAGAATAAAGTGTAAATATTAAAGAATAAAGTGTAAATATTAAGAGAATAAAGTGTAAATAATAAAAAATAAAGTGTAAATATTAGATAATAAAATGTAAATATTAGAGAATAAAGTGTAAATATTAGAGAACAAAGTGTAAATATTACAGAATAAAGTGTAAATATTAAGAGAATAAAGTGTAAATATGAAAGAATAAAGTGTAAATATTAGAGAATAAAATGTAAATTATAAACAATGAAGTGTAAATATTAAGAGAATAAAGTGTAAATATTAAACAATAAAGTGTAAATATTAAGAGAATAAAGTGTAAATATTAGAGAATAAAGTGTAAATATTAAGAGAATAAAGTGTAAATATTAAGAGAATAAAGTGTAAATATTTAAAAATAAAGTGTAAATATTAAGAGAATAAAGTGTAAATATTAAAGAATAAAGTGTAAATATTAAAAGAATAAAGTGTAAATATTAGAGAATAAAGTGTAAATATTAAAAAATAAAGTGTAAATATTAGATAATAAAATGTAAATATTAGAGAATAAAGTGTAAATATTAGAGAATAAAGTGTAAATATTAGATAATAAAATGTAAATATTAGAGAATAAAGTGTAAATATTAGAGAATAAAGTGTAAATATTAGATAATAAAATGTAAATATTAGAGAATAAAGTGTAAATATTAGAGAATAAAGTGTAAATATTAGATAATAAAATGTAAATATTAGAGAATAAAGTGTAAATATTAAAAAATAAAGTGTAAATATTAGATAATAAAATGTAAATATTAGAGAATAAAGTGTAAATATTAAGAGAATAAAGTGTAAATATTAAAAATAAAGTGTAAATATTAAAGAATAAAGTGTAAATATTAAGAGAATAAAGTGTAAATATTAGAGAATAAAGTGTAAATATTAGATAATAAAGTGTAAATATTAAAGAATAAAGTGTAAATATTAAGAGAATAAAGTGTAAATATTAAAGAATAAAGTGTAAATATTAAGAGAATAAAGTGTAAATATTAAAGAATAAAGTGTAAATATTAAAAAATAAAGTGTAAATATTAAAAAATAAAGTGTAAATATTAAAGAATAAAGTGTAAATATTAAGAGAATAAAGTGTAAATATTAAAGAATAAAGTGTAAATATTAAGAGAATAAAGTGTAAATATTAGAGAATAAAATGTAAATATTAAATATTAGATAATAAAGTGTAAATATTAGAGAATAAAGTGTAAATATTAAAGAATAAAGTGTAAATATTAGAGAATAAAGTGTAAATATTAAAGAATAAAGTGTAAATATTAGAGAATAAAGTGTAAATATTAAGATAATAAAGTGTAAATATTAGAGAATAAAGTGTAAATATTAAACAATAAAGTGTAAATATTAAAAGAATAAAGTGTAAATATTAGAGAATAAAGTGTAAATATTAAAAAATAAAGTGTAAATATTAGATAATAAAATGTAAATATTAGAGAATAAAGTGTAAATATTAGAGAATAAAGTGTAAATATTAGATAATAAAATGTAAATATTAGAGAATAAAGTGTAAATATTAGAGAATAAAGTGTAAATATTAGATAATAAAATGTAAATATTAGAGAATAAAGTGTAAATATTAGAGAATAAAGTGTAAATATTAGATAATAAAATGTAAATATTAGAGAATAAAGTGTAAATATTAAAAAATAAAGTGTAAATATTAGATAATAAAATGTAAATATTAGAGAATAAAGTGTAAATATTAAGAGAATAAAGTGTAAATATTAAAAAATAAAGTGTAAATATTAAAGAATAAAGTGTAAATATTAAGAGAATAAAGTGTAAATATTAGAGAATAAAGTGTAAATATTAGATAATAAAGTGTAAATATTAAAGAATAAAGTGTAAATATTAAGAGAATAAAGTGTAAATATTAAAGAATAAAGTGTAAATATTAAGAGAATAAAGTGTAAATATTAAGAGAATAAAGTGTAAATATTAGATAATAAAGTGTAAATATTAAAGAATAAAGTGTAAATATTAAGAGAATAAAGTGTAAATATTAAGAGAATAAAGTGTAAATATTAAAAAAATAAAGTGTAAATATTAAGAGAATAAAGTGTAAATATTAAGAGAATAAAGTGTAAATATTAAAGAATAAAGTGTAAATATTAAAAGAATAAAGTGTAAATATTAAAGAATAAAGTGTAAATATTAAAGAATAAAGTGTAAATATTAAGAGAATAAAGTGTAAATATTAAGAGAATAAAGTGTAAATATTAAAAAATAAAGTGTAAATATTAAAGAATAAAGTGTAAATATTAAAGAATAAAGTGTAAATATTAGAGAATAAAGAGTAAATATTAAACAATAAAGTGTAAATATTAAGAGAATAAAGTGTAAATATTAAAGAATAAAGTGTAAATATTAAGAGAATAAAGTGTAAATATTAAAGAATAAAGTGTAAATATTAAGAGAATAAAGTGTAAATATTAAAAAATAAAGTGTAAATATTAAAAAATAAAGTTTAAATATTAAAGAATAAAGTGTAAATATTAAGAGAATAAAGTGTAAATATTAGAGAATAAAGTGTAAATATTAGATAATAAAGTGTAAATATTAAAGAATAAAGTGTAAATATTAAGAGAATAAAGTGTAAATATTAAAGAATAAAGTGTAAATATTAGAGAATAAAGTGTAAATATTAAACAATAAAGTGTAAATATTAAGAGAATAAAGTGTAACTATTAAAGAATAAAGTGTAAATATTAAGAGAATAAAGTGTAAATATTAAGAGAATAAAGTGTAAATATTAAAGAATAAAGTGTAAATATTAAAAGAATAAAGTGTAAATATTAGAGAATAAAGTGTAAATATTAAGTGAATAAAGTGTAAATATTAAAGAATAAAGTGTAAATATTAGAGAATAAAATGTAAATATTAAGAGAATAAAGTGTAAATATGAAAGAATAAAGTGTAAATATTAGATAATAAAATGTAAATATTAGAGAATAAAGTGTAAATATTAAAAGAATAAAGTGTAAATATTAGAGAATAAAGTGTAAATATTAAGAGAATAAAGTGTAAATATTAAAGAATAAAGTGTAAATATTAAGAGAATAAAGTGTAAATAATAAAAAATAAAGTGTAAATATTAGATAATAAAATGTAAATATTAGAGAATAAAGTGTAAATATTAGAGAACAAAGTGTAAATATTACAGAATAAAGTGTAAATATTAAGAGAATAAAGTGTAAATATGAAAGAATAAAGTGTAAATATTAGAGAATAAAATGTAAATTATAAACAATGAAGTGTAAATATTAAGAGAATAAAGTGTAAATATTAAACAATAAAGTGTAAATATTAAGAGAATAAAGTGTAAATATTAGAGAATAAAGTGTAAATATTAAGAGAATAAAGTGTAAATATTAAGAGAATAAAGTGTAAATATTTAAAAATAAAGTGTAAATATTAAGAGAATAAAGTGTAAATATTAAAGAATAAAGTGTAAATATTAAAAGAATAAAGTGTAAATATTAGAGAATAAAGTGTAAATATTAAAAAATAAAGTGTAAATATTAGATAATAAAATGTAAATATTAGAGAATAAAGTGTAAATATTAGAGAATAAAGTGTAAATATTAGATAATAAAATGTAAATATTAGAGAATAAAGTGTAAATATTAGAGAATAAAGTGTAAATATTAGATAATAAAATGTAAATATTAGAGAATAAAGTGTAAATATTAGAGAATAAAGTGTAAATATTAGATAATAAAATGTAAATATTAGAGAATAAAGTGTAAATATTAAAAAATAAAGTGTAAATATTAGATAATAAAATGTAAATATTAGAGAATAAAGTGTAAATATTAAGAGAATAAAGTGTAAATATTAAAAATAAAGTGTAAATATTAAAGAATAAAGTGTAAATATTAAGAGAATAAAGTGTAAATATTAGAGAATAAAGTGTAAATATTAGATAATAAAGTGTAAATATTAAAGAATAAAGTGTAAATATTAAGAGAATAAAGTGTAAATATTAAAGAATAAAGTGTAAATATTAAGAGAATAAAGTGTAAATATTAAAGAATAAAGTGTAAATATTAAAGAATAAAGTGTAAATATTAAAAAATAAAGTGTAAATATTAAAAAATAAAGTGTAAATATTAAAGAATAAAGTGTAAATATTAAGAGAATAAAGTGTAAATATTAAAGAATAAAGTGTAAATATTAAGAGAATAAAGTGTAAATATTAGAGAATAAAATGTAAATATTAAATATTAGATAATAAAGTGTAAATATTAGAGAATAAAGTGTAAATATTAAAGAATAAAGTGTAAATATTAGAGAATAAAGTGTAAATATTAAAGAATAAAGTGTAAATATTAGAGAATAAAGTGTAAATATTAAGATAATAAAGTGTAAATATTAGAGAATAAAGTGTAAATATTAAACAATAAAGTGTAAATATTAAAAGAATAAAGTGTAAATATTAGAGAATAAAGTGTAAATATTAAAAAATAAAGTGTAAATATTAGATAATAAAATGTAAATATTAGAGAATAAAGTGTAAATATTAGAGAATAAAGTGTAAATATTAGATAATAAAATGTAAATATTAGAGAATAAAGTGTAAATATTAGAGAATAAAGTGTAAATATTAGATAATAAAATGTAAATATTAGAGAATAAAGTGTAAATATTAGAGAATAAAGTGTAAATATTAGATAATAAAATGTAAATATTAGAGAATAAAGTGTAAATATTAAAAAATAAAGTGTAAATATTAGATAATAAAATGTAAATATTAGAGAATAAAGTGTAAATATTAAGAGAATAAAGTGTAAATATTAAAAAATAAAGTGTAAATATTAAAGAATAAAGTGTAAATATTAAGAGAATAAAGTGTAAATATTAGAGAATAAAGTGTAAATATTAGATAATAAAGTGTAAATATTAAAGAATAAAGTGTAAATATTAAGAGAATAAAGTGTAAATATTAAAGAATAAAGTGTAAATATTAAGAGAATAAAGTGTAAATATTAAGAGAATAAAGTGTAAATATTAGATAATAAAGTGTAAATATTAAAGAATAAAGTGTAAATATTAAGAGAATAAAGTGTAAATATTAAGAGAATAAAGTGTAAATATTAAAAAAAATAAAGTGTAAATATTAAGAGAATAAAGTGTAAATATTAAGAGAATAAAGTGTAAATATTAAAGAATAAAGTGTAAATATTAAAAGAATAAAGTGTAAATATTAAAGAATAAAGTGTAAATATTAAAGAATAAAGTGTAAATATTAAGAGAATAAAGTGTAAATATTAAGAGAATAAAGTGTAAATATTAAAAAATAAAGTGTAAATATTAAAGAATAAAGTGTAAATATTAAAGAATAAAGTGTAAATATTAGAGAATAAAGAGTAAATATTAAACAATAAAGTGTAAATATTAAGAGAATAAAGTGTAAATATTAAAGAATAAAGTGTAAATATTAAGAGAATAAAGTGTAAATATTAAAGAATAAAGTGTAAATATTAAGAGAATAAAGTGTAAATATTAAAAAATAAAGTGTAAATATTAAAAAATAAAGTTTAAATATTAAAGAATAAAGTGTAAATATTAAGAGAATAAAGTGTAAATATTAGAGAATAAAGTGTAAATATTAGATAATAAAGTGTAAATATTAAAGAATAAAGTGTAAATATTAAGAGAATAAAGTGTAAATATTAAAGAATAAAGTGTAAATATTAGAGAATAAAGTGTAAATATTAAACAATAAAGTGTAAATATTAAGAGAATAAAGTGTAAATATTAAAGAATAAAGTGTAAATATTAAGAGAATAAAGTGTAAATATTAAGAGAATAAAGTGTAAATATTAAAGAATAAAGTGTAAATATTAAAAGAATAAAGTGTAAATATTAGAGAATAAAGTGTAAATATTAAGTGAATAAAGTGTAAATATTAAAGAATAAAGTGTAAATATTAGAGAATAAAATGTAAATATTAAATATTAGATAATAAAGTGTAAATATTAAGAGAATAAAGTGTAAATATTAAATAATAAAGTGTAAATATTAAGAGAATAAAGTGTAAATATTAAAGAATAAAGTGTAAATATTAGAGAATAAAGTGTAAATATTAAACAATAAAGTGTAAATATTAAGAGAATAAAGTGTAAATATTAGAGAATAAAGTGTAAATATTAGATAATAAAGTGTAAATATTAAGAGAATAAAGTGTAAATATTTAAGAATAAAGTGTAAATATTAAGAGAATAAAGTGTAAATATGAAGGAATAAAGTGTAAATATTAGATAATAAAATGTAAATATTAGAGAATAAAGTGTAAATATTAAAAGAATAAAGTGTAAATATTAGAGAATAAAGTGTAAATATTAAGAGAATAAAGTGTAAATATTAAAGAATAAAGTGTAAATATTAAGAGAATAAAGTGTAAATAATAAAAAATAAAGTGTAAATATTAGATAATAAAATGTAAATATTAGAGAATAAAGTGTAAATATTAGAGAACAAAGTGTAAATATTACAGAATAAAGTGTAAATATTGAGAGAATAAAGTGTAAATATGAAAGAATAAAGTGTAAATATTAGAGAATAAAATGTAAATTATAAACAATGAAGTGTAAATATTAAGAGAATAAAGTGTAAATATTAAACAATAAAGTGTAAATATTAAGAGAATAAAGTGTAAATATTAGAGAATAAAGTGTAAATATTAAGAGAATAAAGTGTAAATATTAAGAGAATAAAGTGTAAATATTAAAAAATAAAGTGTAAATATTAAGAGAATAAAGTGTAAATATTAAAGAATAAAGTGTAAATATTAAAAGAATAAAGTGTAAATATTAGAGAATAAAGTGTAAATATTAAAAAATAAAGTGTAAATATTAGATAATAAAATGTAAATATTAGAGAATAAAGTGTAAATATTAGAGAATAAAGTGTAAATATTAGATAATAAAATGTAAATATTAGAGAATAAAGTGTAAATATTAAAGAATAAAGTGTAAATATTAAGAGAATAAAGTGTAAATATTAAAGAATAAAGTGTAAATATTAAAGAATAAAGTGTAAATATTAAAGAATAAAGTGTAAATATTAAAAATAAAGTGTAAATATTAAAAAATAAAGTGTAAATATTAAAGAATAAAGTGTAAATATTAAGAGAATAAAGTGTAAATATTAAAGAATAAAGTGTAAATATTAAGAGAATAAAGTGTAAATATTAGAGAATAAAATGTAAATATTAAATATTAGATAATAAAGTGTAAATATTAGAGAATAAAGTGTAAATATTAAAGAATAAAGTGTAAATATTAGAGAATAAAGTGTAAATATTAAAGAATAAAGTGTAAATATTAGAGAATAAAGTGTAAATATTAAGATAATAAAGTGTAAATATTAGAGAATAAAGTGTAAATATTGAACAATAAAGTGTAAATATTAAAAGAATAAAGTGTAAATATTAGAGAATAAAGTGTAAATATTAAAAATAAAGTGTAAATATTAGATAATAAAATGTAAATATTAGAGAATAAAGTGTAAATATTAGAGAATAAAGTGTAAATATTAGATAATAAAATGTAAATATTAGAGAATAAAGTGTAAATATTAGAGAATAAAGTGTAAATATTAGATAATAAAATGTAAATATTAGAGAATAAAGTGTAAATATTAGAGAATAAAGTGTAAATATTAGATAATAAAATGTAAATATTAGAGAATAAAGTGTAAATATTAAGAGAATAAAGTGTAAATATTAAAAAATAAAGTGTAAATATTAAAGAATAAAGTGTAAATATTAAAAAATAAAGTGTAAATATTAAAGAATAAAGTGTAAATATTAAGAGAATAAAGTGTAAATATTAAAGAATAAAGTGTAAATATTAAGAGAATAAAGTGTAAATATTAAGAGAATAAAGTGTAAATATTAGATAATAAAGTGTAAATATTAAAGAATAAAGTGTAAATATTAAGAGAATAAAGTGTAAATATTAAGAGAATAAAGTGTAAATATTAAAAAAATAAAGTGTAAATATTAAGAGAATAAAGTGTAAATATTAAGAGAATAAAGTGTAAATATTAAAGAATAAAGTGTAAATATTAAAAGAATAAAGTGTAAATATTAAAGAATAAAGTGTAAATATTACAGAATAAAGTGTAAATATTAAGAGAATAAAGTGTAAATATTAAAGAATAAAGTGTAAATATTAAGAGAATAAAGTGTAAATATTAAAAAATAAAGTGTAAATATTAAAGAATAAAGTGTAAATATTAAAGAATAAAGTGTAAATATTAGAGAATAAAGAGTAAATATTAAACAATAAAGTGTAAATATTAAGAGAATAAAGTGTAAATATTAGAGAATAAAGTGTAAATATTAGAGAATAAAGTGTAAATATTAAAGAATAAAGTGTAAATATTAGAGAATAAAGTGTAAATATTAGATAATAAAATGTAAATATTAGAGAATAAAGTGTAAATATTAAAGAATAAAGTGTAAATATTAGAGAATAAAGTGTAAATATTAAAGAATAAAGTGTAAATATTAGAGAATAAAGTGTAAATATTAAATAATAAAGTGTAAATATTAAAGAATAAAGTGTAAATATTAAATAATAAAGTGTAAATATTAGATAATAAAGTGTAAATATTAAAAGAATAAAGTGTAAATATTAGATGATAAAGTGTAAATATTAAAGAATAAAGTGTAAATATTAGGGAATAAAGTGTAAATATTAAGAGAATAAAGTGTAAATATTAGATAATAAAATGTAAATATTAGGAGAATAAAGTGTAAATATTAAAGAATAAAGTGTAAATATTAAAGAATAAAGTGTAAATATTAAAAAATAAAGTGTAAATATTAAAAAATAAAGTGTAAATATTAAAGAATAAAGTGTAAATATTAAGAGAATAAAGTGTAAATATTAGAGAATGAAGTGTAAATATTAGATAATAAAGTGTAAATATTAAAGAATAAAGTGTAAATATTAAGAGAATAAAGTGTAAATATTAAGACAATAAAGAGTAAATATTAGAGAATAAAATGTAAATATTAGAGTATAAAGTGTAAATATTAGAGAATAAAGTGTAAATATTAAAGAATAAAGTGTAAATATTAAGAGAATAAAGTGTAAATATGAAAGAATAAAGAGTAAATATTAGAGAATAAAATGTAAATATTAGAGCATAAAGTGTAAATATTAGAGAATAAAGTGTAAATATTAAGATAATAAAGTGTAAATATTAGAGAATAAAGTGTAAATATTAAGAGAATAAAGTGTAAATATTAAAAAATAAAGTGTAAATATTAGATAATAAAATGTAAATATTAGAGAATAAAGTGTAAATATTAAAAGAATAAAGTGTAAATATTAAGAGAATAAAGTGTAAATATTAAAAGAATAAAGTGTAAATATTAGAGAATAAAGTGTAAATATTAAAGAATAAAGTGTAAATATTAAGAGAATAAAGTGTAAATATTAGACAATAAAGTGTAAATATTAAGAGAATAAAGTGTAAATATTAAAGAATAAAGTGTAAATATTAAAAGAATAAAGTGTAAATATTAGATAATAAAGTGTAAATATTAAGAGAATAAAGTGTAAATATTAAGAGAATAAAGTGTAAATATTAAAGAATAAAGTGTAAATATTAAGAGAATAAAGTGTAAATATTAAATAATAAAGTGTAAATATTAAGAGAATAAAGTGTAAATATTAGAGAATAAAGTGTAAATATTAAGAGAATAAAATGTAAATATTAAGAGAATAAAGTGTAAATATTAGATAATAAAGTGTAAATATTAAAGAATAAAGTGTAAATATTAAAAAATAAAGTGTAAATATTAGATAATAAAATGTAAATATTAGAGAATAAAGTGTAAATATTAAGAGAATAAAGTGTAAATATTACAGAATAAAGTGTAAATATTAAAAGAATAAAGTGTAAATATTAAAGAATAAAGTGTAAATATTAAAAAATAAAGTGTAAATATTAAAAAATAAAGTGTAAATATTAAAGAATAAAGTGTAAATATTAAGAGAATAAAGTGTAAATATGAAAGAATAAAGTGTAAATATTAGAGAATAAAATGTAAATTATAAACAATGAAGTGTAAATATTAAGAGAATAAAGTGTAAATATTAAACAATAAAGTGTAAATATTAAGAGAATAAAGTGTAAATATTAGAGAATAAAGTGTAAATATTAGAGAATAAAGTGTAAATATTAGAGAATAAAGTGTAAATATTAGATAATAAAATGTAAATATTAGAGAATAAAGTGTAAATATTAGAGAATAAAGTGTAAATATTAGATAATAAAATGTAAATATTAGAGAATAAAGTGTAAATATTAAAGAATAAAGTGTAAATATTAAAAGAATAAAGTGTAAATATTAGAGAATAAAGTGTAAATATTAAAAAATAAAGTGTAAATATTAGATAATAAAATGTAAATATTAGAGAATAAAGTGTAAATATTAGAGAATAAAGTGTAAATATTAGATAATAAAATGTAAATATTAGAGAATAAAGTGTAAATATTAGAGAATAAAGTGTAAATATTAGATAATAAAATGTAAATATTAGAGAATAAAGTGTAAATATTAGAGAATAAAGTGTAAATATTAGATAATAAAATGTAAATATTAGAGAATAAAGTGTAAATATTAAAAATAAAGTGTAAATATTAGATAATAAAATGTAAATATTAGAGAATAAAGTGTAAATATTAAGAGAATAAAGTGTAAATATTAAAAAATAAAGTGTAAATATTAAAGAATAAAGTGTAAATATTAAGAGAATAAAGTGTAAATATTAGAGAATAAAGTGTAAATATTAGATAATAAAGTGTAAATATTAAAGAATAAAGTGTAAATATTAAGAGAATAAAGTGTAAATATTAAAGAATAAAGTGTAAATATTAAGAGAATAAAGTGTAAATATTAAAGAATAAAGTGTAAATATTAAGAGAATAAAGTGTAAATATTAGAGAATAAAATGTAAATATTAAATATTAGATAATAAAGTGTAAATATTAGAGAATAAAGTGTAAATATTAAAGAATAAAGTGTAAATATTAGAGAATAAAGTGTAAATATTAAAGAATAAAGTGTAAATATTAGAGAATAAAGTGTAAATATTAAGAGAATAAAGTGTAAATATTAAACAATAAAGTGTAAATATTAAGAGAATAAAGTGTAAATATTAAAGAATAAAGTGTAAATATTAAGAGAATAAAGTGTTAATATTAGATAATAAAGTGTAAATATTAAGAGAATAAAGTGTAAATATTAAATAATAAAGTGTAAATATTAAGAGAATAAAGTGTAAATATTAGAGAATAAAGTGTAAATATTAAAGAATAAAGTGTAAATATTAGAGAATAAAGTGTAAATATTAAGAGAATAAAGTGTAAATATTAGGAGAATAAAGTGTAAATATTAGATAATAAAATGTAAATATTAGAGAATAAAGTGTAAATATTAAGAGAATAAAGTGTAAATATTAGAGAATAAAGTGTAAATATTAAACAATAAAGTGTAAATATTAAGAGAATAAAGTGTAAATATTAAAAGAATAAAGTGTAAATATTAGAGAATAAAGTGTAAATATTAAAGAATAAAGTGTAAATATTAAGAGAATAAAGTGTAAATATTAAGAGAATAAAGTGTAAATATTAAAAAAATAAAGTGTAAATATTAAGAGAATAAAGTGTAAATATTAAGAGAATAAAGTGTAAATATTAAAGAATAAAGTGTAAATATTAAAAGAATAAAGTGTAAATATTAAAGAATAAAGTGTAAATATTAAAGAATAAAGTGTAAATATTAAGAGAATAAAGTGTAAATATTAAGAGAATAAAGTGTAAATATTAAAAAATAAAGTGTAAATATTAAGAATAAAGTGTAAATATTAAAGAATAAAGTGTAAATATTAGAGAATAAAGAGTAAATATTAAACAATAAAGTGTAAATATTAAGAGAATAAAGTGTAAATATTAAAGAATAAAGTGTAAATATTAAGAGAATAAAGTGTAAATATTAAAGAATAAAGTGTAAATATTAAAAAATAAAGTGTAAATATTAAAAAATAAAGTTTAAATATTAAAGAATAAAGTGTAAATATTAAGAGAATAAAGTGTAAATATTAGAGAATAAAGTGTAAATATTAGATAATAAAGTGTAAATATTAAAGAATAAAGTGTAAATATTAAGAGAATAAAGTGTAAATATTAAAGAATAAAGTGTAAATATTAGAGAATAAAGTGTAAATATTAAACAATAAAGTGTAAATATTAAGAGAATAAAGTGTAAATATTAAAGAATAAAGTGTAAATATTAAGAGAATAAAGTGTAAATATTAAGAGAATAAAGTGTAAATATTAAACAATAAAGTGTAAATATTAAGAGAATAAAGTGTAAATATTAAAGAATAAAGTGTAAATATTAGAGAATAAAGTGTAAATATTAAACAATAAAGTGTAAATATTAAGAGAATAAAGTGTAAATATTAGAGAATAAAGTGTAAATATTAGATAATAAAGTGTAAATATTAAGAGAATAAAGTGTAAATATTTAAGAATAAAGTGTAAATATTAAGAGAATAAAGTGTAAATATGAAAGAATAAAGTGTAAATATTAGATAATAAAATGTAAATATTAGAGAATAAAGTGTAAATATTAAAAGAATAAAGTGTAAATATTAGAGAATAAAGTGTAAATATTAAGAGAATAAAGTGTAAATATTAAAGAATAAAGTGTAAATATTAAGAGAATAAAGTGTAAATAATAAAAAATAAAGTGTAAATATTAGATAATAAAATGTAAATATTAGAGAATAAAGTGTAAATATTAGAGAACAAAGTGTAAATATTACAGAATAAAGTGTAAATATTGAGAGAATAAAGTGTAAATATGAAAGAATAAAGTGTAAATATTAGAGAATAAAATGTAAATTATAAACAATGAAGTGTAAATATTAAGAGAATAAAGTGTAAATATTAAACAATAAAGTGTAAATATTAAGAGAATAAAGTGTAAATATTAGAGAATAAAATGTAAATATTAAATATTAGATAATAAAGTGTAAATATTAGAGAATAAAGTGTAAATATTAAAGAATAAAGTGTAAATATTAGAGAATAAAGTGTAAATATTAAAGAATAAAGTGTAAATATTAGAGAATAAAGTGTAAATATTAAGATAATAAAGTGTAAATATTAGAGAATAAAGTGTAAATATTAAACAATAAAGTGTAAATATTAAAAGAATAAAGTGTAAATATTAGAGAATAAAGTGTAAATATTAAAAAATAAAGTGTAAATATTAGATAATAAAATGTAAATATTAGAGAATAAAGTGTAAATATTAGAGAATAAAGTGTAAATATTAGATAATAAAATGTAAATATTAGAGAATAAAGTGTAAATATTAGAGAATAAAGTGTAAATATTAGATAATAAAATGTAAATATTAGAGAATAAAGTGTAAATATTAGAGAATAAAGTGTAAATATTAGATAATAAAATGTAAATATTAGAGAATAAAGTGTAAATATTAAAAAATAAAGTGTAAATATTAGATAATAAAATGTAAATATTAGAGAATAAAGTGTAAATATTAAGAGAATAAAGTGTAAATATTAAAAAATAAAGTGTAAATATTAAAGAATAAAGTGTAAATATTAAGAGAATAAAGTGTAAATATTAGAGAATAAAGTGTAAATATTAGATAATAAAGTGTAAATATTAAAGAATAAAGTGTAAATATTAAAGAATAAAGTGTAAATATTAAGAGAATAAAGTGTAAATATTAAGAGAATAAAGTGTAAATATTAAAAAAATAAAGTGTAAATATTAAGAGAATAAAGTGTAAATATTAAGAGAATAAAGTGTAAATATTAAAGAATAAAGTGTAAATATTAAAAGAATAAAGTGTAAATATTAAAGAATAAAGTGTAAATATTACAGAATAAAGTGTAAATATTAAGAGAATAAAGTGTAAATATTAAAGAATAAAGTGTAAATATTAAAGAATAAAGTGTAAATATTA
>NW_026559847.1:22500-24770 GCF_027744805.1 Dunckerocampus dactyliophorus | reverse complement strand
GCACGGCGGGCTCCGTCCCGCCCGCACGCACGCGTTACGGCGGAGGGGCTCCGGCTCCCCCGGTCCGGGCGCGGGCGGCGCGGGCGGGCGGGCGTCCCGGCGGGCCGACGGCCACGCGCCCTGGCCCCCGGAGGCCGGCGCAGGCCAGGACGGCGGCGTGCGTGTGCGCGGCGTGTCGTGGCGTGGCGTGGCGTGGCGTGGCGTGGTTGTCGCCTGCCCTTCGGGACTCGGGCGTGCGTTCGAGTGTGCAGAGTGTGCGGCGGCGCGGCGGGCTCCGTCCCGCCCGCACGCGTACGGCGGAGGGGCTCCGGCTCCCCCGGTCCGGCGCGGGCGGGCGGGCGTCCCGACGCGCCCCGCCGCCTGCCGCCGTTCGCTCCCCGGCCCCACCGGCAGGCCGGCTCCCACGCTCGCTCCCACGCTCGCTCCCACGTGGCCTCCCACGACGTCTCCTTCTCCTGCGCCACTGTGTTACCCCCCCCCAGGACCGACGGCGGGCCCTCCCCCGGGAGGCCCGCCCGAGGTGCGCGGTCGCACGGCGGGCTCCGTCCCGCCCGCGTACGGCGGAGGTGGTCCCCCGCGGCCACCGCCGGTCCGGCGCGGGCGGGCGTCCCGGCGGGCGTCGCGCCTTACGGAACCATAACCTTTACCCCGCCACCCGGCGGGGGGGCCGCGGGTACTCAACTCGCCTCCCTCCTCCGGAGGGAGGAGGGGAGTTTAATGTCTCCGGCCCCGGCCGGAGCGCCCGTGACCTTGTCGTCCCCGGACACAGCATTCCAGCTGGAAAGAAGGAGGTGCGCGCGGCCGCACGGCGGGCTCCGGCCCGACGGGCGCCGCGGGCGCCTTCACGGAACACCCCGGAACAGAAGACCGGGGGGCCCGCGGGTACTCTGCGCGAGTTCAAAGTCTCCGGCTCCGGCCGGAGGCGCCCGCGGCCCCTCCTCGTCCGAGGAGGTGCGCGTTCGCACGGCGGGCTCCGTCCCGCCCGCGTACGGCGGAGGTGGTCCCCCGCGGCCACCGCCGGTCCGGCGCGGGCGGGCTCTGCTCCGACGGGCGCCGCGGCCTCCGCGGAGGTGCGCGTTCGCACGGCGGGCTCCGTCCCGCCCGCGTACGGCGGAGGTGGTCCCCCGCGGCCACCGCCGGTCCGGCGCGGGCGGGCTCTGCTCCGACGGGCGCCGCGGCCTCCGCGGGCGCGCGTTCGCACGGCGGGCTCCGTCCCGCCCGCGTACGGCGGAGGTGGTCCCCCGCGGCCACCGCCGGTCCGGCGCGGGCGGGCTCTGCTCCGACGGGCGCCGCGGCCCCGGACGAGCCTCTGCGGAGGCGCGCGTTCGCACGGCGGGCTCCGTCCCGCCCGCGTACGGCGGAGGTGGTCCCCCGCGGCCACCGCCGGTCCGGCGCGGGCGGGCTGCGTTCCGACGGGCGCCGCGGCCTCGGCGAGCCAACCCGCCGCCTGGCGGCGGGGCGGGGGGAAGGGAGGACCGCGGGGGTACTCTGCTCGAGCGCCCTCGTCCCACCCGACCCCCCCGAACCGGCATCTTCACCCCCTTGTCATGATCTTGGCTTTTGAGGCGAAGCCGGCCGCCCTCTGCTGCCCGGGAGGGAGGGCGCGCCGTCCCCCAACTCACTTGTGTGGCAAGCCCACCAAAAACCCCTCTGACAACTCTTAGCGGTGGATCACTCGGCTCGTGCGTCGATGAAGAACGCAGCTAGCTGCGAGAACTAATGTGAATTGCAGGACACATTGATCATCGACACTTCGAACGCACCTTGCGGCCCCGGGTCCCTCCCGGGGCCACGCCTGTCTGAGCGTCGCTTGGCAATCAATCGGGAGTACGGACGAGGCCGGCCCAACCCCCCGCCCTCCGGGCGGGGGGCGGCCGCTCGGCCTACGCTCCCGCGGCTGGGGTGTCGCAGGCCCTCCGCGGGCCTTCGTCCCCTTAAGTGCAGACCGTAGAGCAAGCTGGCTGGAAAGAGGAAGAAAAGGCACGGGTTTCGAGGCCCCCGGCGTCCGAAGCGGCGGCGCGGCGCGCGGCGTGCGGCTCCGGCCGCCTCCGTCCCGCCCGCGACCCTGTTACGGTTCCCCCCGGTGCCCCTTCATCCGGTTTCGCTGGGCGTACCTCCGAGGTTTCCGGGGTTTGGCGGCGCGGTGCCGTCCCCTCCCGCCTCCCTCGCTGCGTTCCCGCCTCCTCGCCGTCTATCGAGCTCCCGCTCCTCTCCGTACCCTCTCCCCTTCCCCGGGGTTGCAGGGCGCCTCGCCGGGCCCCGCGCGTCAG
>NW_026559847.1:7500-15000 GCF_027744805.1 Dunckerocampus dactyliophorus | reverse complement strand
CCAGGGGCCGCGGGAAAGTCTGTGGAGAGCCGCTGTGTCCCTGGATGAAATGAGAAAAAAGGTGAAAAAATGGCAAAGTGTCAAGGGAGCTAGGCAGAAACCCATGCCTAGGGTCCTGGAGCCCAGGGGCGGTTCTAAAGTCTGTGAGAGCCGCTGTGTCCCTGGATGAAATGAGAAAAAGGGTGAAAAAATGGCAAAGTGTCAAGGGAGAAATTCAGAAACTCAGGCCGAGCTGCCTGGAGCCCAGGGGCGGTTCTAAAGTCTGTGAGAGCCGCTGTTGCCCTGGATGAAATGAGAAAAAAGGTGAAAAAATGGCAAAGTGTCAAGGGAGCTAGGCAGAAACCCATGCCTAGGGTCCTGGAGCCCAGGGGCGGTTCTAAAGCCTGTGAGAGCCGCTGTTGCCCTGGATGAAATGAGAAAAAAGGTGAAAAAATGGCAAAGTGTCAAGGGAGCTAGGCAGAAACCCATGCCTAGGGTCCTGGAGCCCAGGGGCGGTTCTAAAGTCTGTGAGAGCCGCTGTTGCCCTGGATGAAATGAGAAAAAAGGTGAAAAAATGGCAAAGTGTCAAGGGAGAAATTCAGAAACCCAGGCCGAGCTGCCTGGAGCCCGGGGGCGGCTGCAAAGTCTGTGGAGAGCCGCTGTGTCCCTGGATGAAATGAGAAAAAAGGTGAAAAAATGGCAAAGTGTCAAGGGAGCTAGGCAGAAACCCATGCCTAGGGTCCTGGAGCCCAGGGGCCGCGGGAAAGTCTGTGGAGAGCCGCTGTGTCCCTGGATGAAATGAGAAAAAAGGTGAAAAAATGGCAAAGTGTCAAGGGAAAAATTCAGAAACCCATGCCTAGGGTCCTGGAGCCCAGGGGCGGCTGTAAAGTCTGTGGAGAGCCGCTGTGTCCCTGGATGAAATGAGAAAAAGGGTGGAAAAATGGCAAAGTGTCAAGGGAGCTAGGCAGAAACCCATGCCTAGGGTCCTGGAGCCCAGGGGCCGCGGGAAAGTCTGTGGAGAGCCGCTGTTGCCCTGGATGAAATGAGAAAAAAGGTGAAAAAATGGCAAAGTGTCAAGGGAGAAATTCAGAAACCCAGGCCGAGCTGCCTGGAGCCCAGGGGCGGCTGCAAAGTCTGTGGAGAGCCGCTGTGTCCCTGGATGAAATGAGAAAAAAGGTGAAAAAATGGCAAAGTGTCAAGGGAGCTAGGCAGAAACCCATGCCGAGCTGCCTGGAGCCCAGGGGCGGTTCTAAAGCCTGTGAGAGCCGCTGTGTCCCTGGATGAAATGAGAAAAAGGGTGGAAAAATGGCAAAGTGTCAAGGGAGAAATTCAGAAACCCAGGCCGAGCTGCCTGGAGCCCAGGGGCCGCGGGAAAGTCTGTGGAGAGCCGCTGTGTCCCTGGATGAAATGAGAAAAAAGGTGAAAAAGTAACAAAGTGTCAAGGGAGAAATTCAGAAACCCAGGCCGAGCTGCCTGGAGCCCGGGGGCGGCTGCAAAGTCTGTGGAGAGCCGCTGTGTCCCTGGATGAAATGAGAAAAAAGGTGAAAAAATGGCAAAGTGTCAAGGGAGAAATTCAGAAACCCAGGCCGAGCTGCCTGGAGCCCAGGGGCGGCTGCAAAGTCTGTGGAGAGCCGCTGTGTCCCTGGATGAAATGAGAAAAAAGGTGAAAAAATGGCAAAGTGTCAAGGGAGAAATTCAGAAACCCAGGCCGAGCTGCCTGGAGCCCAGGGGCGGCTGCAAAGTCTGTGGAGAGCCGCTGTGTCCCTGGATGAAATGAGGAAAAAGGTGAAAAAATGGCAAAGTGTCAAGGGAGAAATTCAGAAACCCATGCCTAGGGTCCTGGAGCCCAGGGGCGGCTGTAAAGTCTGTGGAGAGCCGCTGTGTCCCTGGATGAAATGAGAAAAAGGGTGGAAAAATGGCAAAGTGTCAAGGGAGAAATTCAGAAACCCAGGCCGAGCTGCCTGGAGCCCAGGGGCGGCTGCAAAGTCTGTGGAGAGCCGCTGTGTCCCTGGATGAAATGAGAAAAAAGGTGAAAAAATGGCAAAGTGTCAAGGGAGAAATTCAGAAACCCAGGCCGAGCTGCCTGGAGCCCAGGGGCGGTTCTAAAGTCTGTGAGAGCCGCTGTGTCCCTGGATGAAATGAGAAAAAAGGTGAAAAAATGGCAAAGTGTCAAGGGAGAAATTCAGAAACTCAGGCCGAGCTGCCTGGAGCCTCAAAGCGGATAGAAATAGCGTGGAGAGCCGCTGTTAAGCCAGACGCCCTCTGGCGGACACAGGCAGGAGTTGCAGTAAATGCATTGAAGTCAATGGGCGAGAGTAAGCCATGCCTTGCGTCCTGGAGCCCAGGGGCGGTTCTAAAGTCTGTGAGAGCCGCTGTGTCCCTGGATGAAATGAGAAAAAGGGTGAAAAAATGGCAAAGTGTCAAGGGAGCTAGGCAGAAACCCATGCCTAGGGTCCTGGAGCCCAGGGGCGGTTCTAAAGTCTGTGAGAGCCGCTGTGTCCCTGGATGAATTGAGAAAAAGGGTGGAAAAATGGCAAAGTGTCAAGGGAGCTAGGCAGAAACCCATGCCTAGGGTCCTGGAGCCCAGGGGCGGTTCTAAAGTCTGTGAGAGCCGCTGTGTCCCTGGATGAATTGAGAAAAAGGGTGAAAAAATGGCAAAGTGTCAAGGGAGAAATTCAGAAACTCAGGCCGAGCTGCCTGGAGCCCAGGGGCGGTTCTAAAGTGTGTGGAGAGCCGCTGTGTCCCTGGATGAATTGAGAAAAAGGGTGAAAAAATGGCAAAGTGTCAAGGGAGCTAGGCAGAAACCCATGCCTAGGGTCCTGGAGCCCAGGGGCGGCTGCAAAGTCTGTGGAAAGCCGCTGTTGCCCTGGATGAAATGAGAAAAAGGGTGAAAAAATGGCAAAGTGTCAAGGGAGCTAGGCAGAAACCCATGCCTAGGGTCCTGGAGCCCAGGGGCCGCGGGAAAGTCTGTGGAGAGCCGCTGTGTCCCTGGATGAAATGAGAAAAAAGGTGAAAAAATGGCAAAGTGTCAAGGGAGCTAGGCAGAAACCCATGCCTAGGGTCCTGGAGCCCAGGGGCCGCGGGAAAGTCTGTGGAGAGCCGCTGTGTCCCTGGATGAAATGAGAAAAAAGGTGAAAAAGTAACAAAGTGTCAAGGGAGAAATTCAGAAACTCAGGCCGAGCTGCCTGGAGCCCAGGGGCGGCTGTAAAGTCTGTGGAGAGCCGCTGTGTCCCTGGATGAAATGAGAAAAAGGGTGAAAAAATGGCAAAGTGTCAAGGGAAAAATTCAGAAACCCATGCCTAGGGTCCTGGAGCCCAGGGGCGGCTGTAAAGTCTGTGGAGAGCCGCTGTGTCCCTGGATGAATTGAGAAAAAGGGTGAAAAAATGGCAAAGTGTCAAGGGAGCTAGGCAGAAACCCATGCCTAGGGTCCTGGAGCCCAGGGGCGGCTGCAAAGTCTGTGGAGAGCCGCTGTGTCCCTGGATGAAATGAGAAAAAGGGTGGAAAAATGGCAAAGTGTCAAGGGAGCTAGGCAGAAACCCATGCCGAGCTGCCTGGAGCCCAGGGGCGGCTGTAAAGTCTGTGGAGTGCCGCTGTGTCCCTGGATGAAATGAGAAAAAGGGTGAAAAAATGGCAAAGTGTCAAGGGAGAAATTCAGAAACTCAGGCCGAGCTGCCTGGAGCCCAGGGGCGGTTCTAAAGTGTGTGGAGAGCCGCTGTGTCCCTGGATGAATTGAGAAAAAGGGTGAAAAAATGGCAAAGTGTCAAGGGAGAAATTCAGAAACTCAGGCCGAGCTGCCTGGAGCCCAGGGGCGGTTCTAAAGTGTGTGGAGAGCCGCTGTGTCCCTGGATGAATTGAGAAAAAGGGTGAAAAAATGGCAAAGTGTCAAGGGAGCTAGGCAGAAACCCATGCCTAGGGTCCTGGAGCCCAGGGGCGGCTGCAAAGTCTGTGGAAAGCCGCTGTTGCCCTGGATGAAATGAGAAAAAGGGTGAAAAAATGGCAAAGTGTCAAGGGAGCTAGGCAGAAACCCATGCCTAGGGTCCTGGAGCCCAGGGGCCGCGGGAAAGTCTGTGGAGAGCCGCTGTGTCCCTGGATGAAATGAGAAAAAAGGTGAAAAAATGGCAAAGTGTCAAGGGAGCTAGGCAGAAACCCATGCCTAGGGTCCTGGAGCCCAGGGGCCGCGGGAAAGTCTGTGGAGAGCCGCTGTGTCCCTGGATGAAATGAGAAAAAAGGTGAAAAAGTAACAAAGTGTCAAGGGAGAAATTCAGAAACCCAGGCCGAGCTGCCTGGAGCCTCAAAGCGGATAGAAATAGCGTGGAGAGCCGCTGTTAAGCCAGACGCCCTCTGGCGGACACAGGCAGGAGTTGCAGTAAATGCATTGAAGTCAATGGGCGAGAGTACCCAATGCGCCAAAAAAGTGCTGAAAATATGACAAAGTGTCAAATGAATGGGAGTCAATGGGCGAGAGTACCCAATGCGCCAAAAAAGTGCTGAAAATATGACAAAGTGTCAAATGAATGGGAGTCAATGGGCGAGAGTACCCAATGCACAAAAAAAGTGCTGAAAAAGTCCACACGAGCCTAGTCAGAAATGCAGGCCGAGGCGGCTAAAGCCCCAAAGCGGCTATAAAAAGCGTGGAGAGCCGCTGTCGCCCCGGAGGAACGGAGAAAAAGTGCTGAAAAAAGGCCTAAATCCTAACGGACCTAGGCGGAAGTGCAGGCGAGGCGGCAGGAGTCTGAAAACCGCTATAAAAAGCGTGGAGAGCCGCTGTCGCCCCGGAGAAACGGAGAAAAAGTGCTGAAAAAAGGCCTAAATCCTAACGGACCTAGGCGGAAGTGCAGGCGAGGCGGCAGGAGTCTGAAAACGGCTATAAAATGCGTGGAGAGCCGCTGTCGCCCCGGAGAAACGGAGAAAAAGTGCTGAAAAAAGGCCTAAATCCTAACGGACCGAGGCGGAAGTGCAGGCGAGGCGGCAGGAGTCTGAAAACGGCTATAAAATGCGTGGAGAGCCGCTGTCGCCCCGGAGGAACGGAGAAAAAGTGCTGAAAAAAGGCCTAAATCCTAACGGACCGAGGCGGAAGTGCAGGCGAGGCGGCAGGAGTCTGAAAACGGCTATAAAATGCGTGGAGAGCCGCTGTCGCCCCGGAGGAACGGAGAAAAAGTGCTGAAAAAAGGCCTAAATCCTAACGGACCGAGGCGGAAGTGCAGGCGAGGCGGCAGGAGTCTGAAAACGGCTATAAAATGCGTGGAGAGCCGCTGTCGCCCCGGAGGAACGGAGAAAAAGTGCTGAAAAAAGGCCTAAATCCTAACGGACCGAGGCGGAAGTGCAGGCGAGGCGGCAGGAGTCTGAAAGCGGCTATAAAACGCGTGGAGAGCCGCTCGGATGATTTTTCAAAGTGTCAAATGAATGGGAGTGAATGGGGCAGAGTACCCAATGTGTAAAAAAAGTGCTGAAAAAACGACAAAGTCCACACGAGCCTAGTCAGAAATGCAGTCCGAGGCGGCTGGAGCCCCAAAGCGGCTATAAAACGCGTGGAGAGCCGCTCGGATGATTTTTCAAAGTGTCAAATGAATGGGAGTGAATGGGGCAGAGTACCCAATGTGTAAAAAAAGTGCTGAAAAAACGACAAAGTCCACACGAGCCTAGTCAGAAATGCAGTCCGAGGCGGCTGGAGCCCCAAAGCGGCTATAAAACGCGTGGAGAGCCGCTCGGATGATTTTTCAAAGTGTCAAATGAATGGGAGTGAATGGGGCAGAGTACCCAATGTGTAAAAAAAGTGCTGAAAAAACGACAAAGTCCACACGAGCCTAGTCAGAAATGCAGTCCGAGGCGGCTGGAGCCCCAAAGCGGCTATAAAACGCGTGGAGAGCCGCTCGGATGATTTTTCAAAGTGTGAAATGAATGGGAGTGAATGGGGCGGAGTACCCAATGCGCGAAAAAAGTGCTGAAAAAACGACAAAGTCCACACGAGCCTAGTCAGAAATGAAGGCCGAGGCGGCTGGAGCCCCAAAGCGGCTATAAAATGCGTGGAGAGCCGCTCGGATGATTTTTCTAAGTGTGAAATGAATGGGAGTGAATGGGGCGGAGTACCCAATGCGCGAAAAAAGTGCTGAAAAAACGACAAAGTGTCAAATGAATGGGAGTGAATGGGCGGAGTACCCAATGCGTGAAAAAAGGTCTGGAAAAACGACAAAGTGTCAAATGAATGGGAGTCAATGGGCGGAGTACCCAATGCGCGAAAAAAGTGCTGAAAAAATGACAAAGTGTCAAATGAATGGGAGTCAATGAGTGTTTTGGTCGACCAGGAAAAAACGCGTTTACGGGAGAGGGTAAATCAGCCGAGAGGGGGGGGGGGGGTATACTTTACCCTCTCCCGTAAATGCCATTTTTCCTGGTTGACCAAAACACCTCCAGCACGATTTCGGAAACCCAGTTTTTAGAAACACTGACCTCCAGGGGAAGTACCGAGAAAAGCACACTTTTGAATCCGCTTTTGACGCACTGAAACACGGACGTGAGCTGGGGCTGTGCCGCTCTTGGAAAACCCCTGGAGGTTATTTTCTAAAACGGGTTTCCGCGTCCCCCTGGGCGCCCGTGTTGGGCCGCGCAAGGCGGTCCGGGCTGCCCACCCCATCTGAGTGCCCCGTTGGGCCGCGTGCATGGCAGGCATCCAAGGAAGGCTGATGAGCAGCGGTGATGATGATGATGAGACACCAGCTGCAATTTTGACAAAGTGTCACCTCTCAAGCATTTCCAAGCGTGACACAAACAAAAGGGAACGGGAACTTTGATATGAGTGACTTGTGCTTCTTTTTCTCTAAGTGTCACTCCACAGCTGGCACCCAGGCTGTGTGACGCAGGTGTCCGACGAGGAGCGCCCGCGATGGGCCGCGTCAGGCGGCCCGGGCCGCGCTATCACCTCCGGATGACAACATCCAAAGGAGCACGTTGGTGCTTGCTGGGAGTTTGCGCACGCGATAGGCGACGCCTGGCGGCCCTGGCCGCGCCTCGCCAGCGGGTAATGACGACCGCGAGCGCCATGCTGCGCCGATGGAGCTGTCCGAGGAGCGAGAGCGCCCGCCATGGGCGGCATCCGGCGGCCCCTGGCCGTGCTTCGTCTGCGGGTCGCTCTCCACCTCCGGGTGGCCAATCCGAGGTGTCCGCAAAGTGTGTGCGCTCGCCATGGGCGGCATCCGGCGGCCTCTGGCCGTGCTTCGTCTGCGGGTGCACACTCGGAGCGAGGCTCCTGCTCGCTCCGGCGCGGTAGCTTTGTCCGCGCTCCACCTCCGGGTGGCGAATCCCAAAAAGCAGCACTTTGGTGCTACGAAGGTGTCAGAAGAGTGTGTGCGCCCGCCATGGGCGGCATCCGGCGGCCTCTGGCCGTGCTTCGTCTGCGGGTGCACACTAGGCGCGGTGGCTTTGTCCGCGCTCCACCTCCGGGTGGCGAATCCCAAAAAGCAGCACTTGGGTGCTTCGTAGGTGTCAGAAAAGTGTGTGCGCCCGCCATGGGCGGCATCCGGCGGC
>NW_026559847.1:0-2500 GCF_027744805.1 Dunckerocampus dactyliophorus | reverse complement strand
CCCTCTGACAACTCTTAGCGGTGGATCACTCGGCTCGTGCGTCGATGAAGAACGCAGCTAGCTGCGAGAACTAATGTGAATTGCAGGACACATTGATCATCGACACTTCGAACGCACCTTGCGGCCCCGGGTCCCTCCCGGGGCCACGCCTGTCTGAGCGTCGCTTGGCAATCAATCGGGAGTACGGACGAGGCCGGCCCAACCCCCCGCCCTCCGGGCGGGGGGCGGCCGCTCGGCCTACGCTCCCGCGGCTGGGGTGTCGCAGGCCCTCCGCGGGCCTTCGTCCCCTTAAGTGCAGACCGTAGAGCAAGCTGGCTGGAAAGAGGAAGAAAAGGCACGGGTTTCGAGGCCCCCGGCGTCCGAAGCGGCGGCGCGGCGCGCGGCGTGCGGCTCCGGCCGCCTCCGTCCCGCCCGCGACCCTGTTACGGTTCCCCCCGGTGCCCCTTCATCCGGTTTCGCTGGGCGTACCTCCGAGGTTTCCGGGGTTTGGCGGCGCGGTGCCGTCCCCTCCCGCCTCCCTCGCTGCGTTCCCGCCTCCTCGCCGTCTATCGAGCTCCCGCTCCTCTCCGTACCCTCTCCCCTTCCCCGGGGTTGCAGGGCGCCTCGCCGGGCCCCGCGCGTCAGCGGGCGCGGCTGCCGGTGGACCGCCGTGTCTCTGAGCAGCCCGCGCCGCGCGTGCGGCAGGTCGACCGGAGGCGTCGCGGAGGAGCGCGGACTCGTGAGAGTCAGGCCTGGTGGTGAGGGAACGGCCGCGCAGGGGCCCCAGGCGTGGTCGGGGTCGGTTTCGGCGTCCGCCTTGCCCCCGGTTCCACCCCTCGGTAACTCGCCGGCGATGCCCGGGTGTCGCGGGCCTCCCGCTCAGGGCGGGGGGAGTTCCGGGCAGGGCGCGGTGCTGCGGAGGCGTGTCCCGCCGTCCGTCCGCGCGCCCTCCGTCCGCCGCTGGCGGCGCCACCCGCGAGGTCTCGTCCACCCCGCCGCAGCCCTCCTCTTCCCGCAGGGTGAGCCTCTCCGGAGCCACCCCCCCACACCCACCTTCGACCACGACCTCAGATCAGACGAGACGACCCGCTGAATTTAAGCATATTACTAAGCGGAGGAAAAGAAACTAACCAGGATTCCCTCAGTAGCGGCGAGCGAAGAGGGAAGAGCCCAGCGCCGAATCCCCGCCCGGCGGTCGGGCGCGGGAGTTGTGGCGTACAGAAGACCGCTTTGCCCGGTGCCGCGCGGGGGCCCGAGTCCTTCTGATGGAGGCTCTGCCCGTGGACGGTGTGAGGCCGGTAGCGGCTCCCGGCGCGCCGGGGCTCGGTCTTCTCGGAGTCGGGTTGTTTGGGAATGCAGCCCAAAGCGGGTGGTAAACTCCATCTAAGGCTAAATACCGGCACGAGACCGATAGTCGACAAGTACCTTAAGGGAAAGTTGAAAAGAACTTTGAAGAGAGAGTTCAACAGGGCGTGAAACCGTTGAGAGGTAAACGGGTGGGGTCCGCGCAGTCCGCCCGGGGGATTCAACTCGGCGGGCCAGGGCGGGCCGCCCGGTGCGGGAGGATCCCCTCGCGGGACCTCCGGCCGGGTTCCGGCACGCCCCCGCCGGGCGCATTTCCTCCGCTGGCGGTGCGCCGCGACCGGCTCTGGGTCGGCTTGGAAAGGCTCGGGACGAAGGTGGCGCGCGGCTTTCGGGCCGGCGGGCAAGGGGCCACCCCCGCACCGCGGGGGCGCCCTCCGCCGGCGACCGCCGCGCGCTCTACAGCGCTCCCCCGCCCGGACCTCGCCGTTTCCCCCCGGGGCCGCGGACCGAGTGCTCGCTACGCCCTCTCTCCCCCCCGCTCCGGCGGGTGGCGGAGGGACGGGGCCCCCCTCTCGCCCCCGGCGCGGCTGTCGACCGGGGCGGACTGTCCTCAGTGCGCCCCAACCGCGTCGCGCCGCCCAGGGCGGGGACCGGCCCACGTACACCGGGCGTCACGGGTCAGCGGCGATGTCGGCTACCCACCCGACCCGTCTTGAAACACGGACCAAGGAGTCTAACGCACGCGCGAGTCGGAGGGTCCGAGCAGGAAACCCCGAGGCGCAATGAAAGTGAGGGCCGGCCCTTGGCGCCGGCCGAGGTGGGATCCCGCCCCCGCGGGGCGCGGGCGCACCACCGGCCCGTCTCCGCCCGCCGCGTCGGGGAGGTGGAGCCTGAGCGCGTGCGATAGGACCCGAAAGATGGTGAACTATGCCTGGGCAGGGCGAAGCCCAGAGGAAACTCTGGTGGAGGCCCGCAGCGGTCCTGACGTGCAAATCGGTCGTACGACCTGGGTATAGGGGCGAAAGACTAATCGAACCATCTAGTAGCTGGTTCCCTCCGAAGTTTCCCTCAGGATAGCTGGCTGGGACCCCTCGCAGTTTTATCTGGTAAAGCGAATGACTAGAGGCCTTGGGGCCGAAACGATCTCAACCTATTCTCAAACTTTAAATGGGTAAGAAGCCCGGCTCGCTGGCTTGGAGCCGCGGCGCGTGGAATG